>NW_006295731.1:847321-856984 GCF_000327345.1 Myotis davidii
ATGAGCGGGGGGGCGCCCCCACCTGTGCACGATCTGGGCCAGTGAGGGATGCAAAAGGTTGGCCAGCTGGAGAGGGACCTTAGGAGGGCTCTAGGGTTTACCTGACCCATCTTGCTCAGTCTCGATCAGTCATAGCCCAGCACAAGCTAACCTACCAGTCAGAGTGTCTTCCCCCTGGTGGTCAATGCACATCATACCAGCTGGTTGACCAATTGACTCTCTGCCCCCTGGTGGTCAGTGCACATCATAGCAAGAGGTTGAGAGACCTTAGCATATCATTAGCATATTACACTTTGATTGGTTGAATGGATGACGGGACACTTAGCATATTAGGCTTTTATTATATAGGATTAGTGGCCCAGTGCATGAAATTCTTGCACAGGGGTTATTCCTTCATCCCAGCCTGCACCTCTCCAATCAGGGACCCCTTGGAGGATGACCGGCAGTCAGATATCCCTCCATCCCTCTCATAATCGGGGACTGCTGGCTCCTAACCACTCACCTGCCTGCCTGATCACCCCTAACTGCCCCACCCTTTAAATTAGCATATTAGCCTTTTAGTAATATAAGTAGATTATATAGGATAGGACTGCTTAAATGGGGAGGGGAGCCTTTTCCATCAGGAGGAGATTTTCTTGGCAGACAAAAATACATAATCCCTATATCTGGACTGATAGCCAGCCATATGCACTATACTGCCAAACTGATCTTTAAAAAATTGAACCACTTTCTTACACCAACACCAAACAGCTATTGCCCTGAAAACCCCTCCTCAGCCCCCACCTTAGGTTCTGCCTTTTCAGTTCACTCAGATTAGGTTCTGATTGGTCAGTTTCTATGCCAGTCAGTGTCAAAAGCTCCACCTCCTAGGCAGCCATTAGATCCTTGTAGTTTACCCAGATTTGGTTCTGATTGGTCGATTTCTATGCCAGTCAGCATCTCTGAGCCTATCTCTAGGTCTGATCAGAGAGGCTGGGCTGATTAGCAGCCACTCCCCTGCTGGCCAGGGGACTGAACTGCTGATCTCTCAGAGAGAGAGAGGCCTGGATGCTGGTAAGGCCCAGAATGAGACTGCAGATTAGACCCTGCTTCTCTCTCTCTCTCTCTCTCTGGGCCTCACCAGCAGCAGTGGTAACTGCTGATCAGCCCCACCTCTCTCTCTCCCCAAGAGGTCAGCAGTTCAGCCCGCTCACCAGTTCCGCTCATCAGAGCCTGCTGCACGTATCCTGGCATTCGGTCAAGCCTTTGGTCATTTTGGACATTATGGACTCTGGGCTTTTATATATTAGGATGGTAAAAGGTATTTTTTTAAAAATATATTTAGACTACATTATATTTTAAAATTCTTAGTCTTTAAATTGAAGAAATTCTATTCTGAAAAGCATTATAGCTTAATATTTTAAGTGATTGATACAGATAAATTGAAATTATAGTTGTATCTAACAAATATCAGGTTACAATGTAGTAAACATTTACTGATGGTGTCTTTCTTTCTTTTTAAAGCTATTCTTTACCTCTACTTTGCGCAATCGCCACAGCCGGGTTTACTTTATGACCCTTGGAAAACTTGAAGAGCTCCAAAGCAATTATGGTGTTTAAAAGATTACAATGATTGATTACACCATTTACAAACATCATAAATATGAAATTTGCATCTTAAAAATTCTGAGATTAAATTAGCATTCAGTTTTATTATTAGTGAAATGTTAAATCACATACTTTACTTTTAATGTAGCACATAATAGTTCTAATGAGAAGTGCAGCTTTATATATAAAATTAACTGTAGCAAGCTCTATGTACTCCAATGGTGTACAATATCTTTTGCACAACCTTTGTCACTTTTGTTACTGTGAATTCAAGCATTATTCTTTGGACAGTTTGGACAGTATCTATATTGAAATTTTATGACATGGAGTGAAGAAACCTGTAATGAGTTAGATTTCAAGTAGTTTTCAAAAGAATTGGCACTGAATGAGCTTTTTCAGAAAAAGTAAGAGTATAAATGAACCATATAGGAATTTGCAAAGTCATATAAAGAACTAAATGTTAGATTATGAAATGAAAACAACAAGGACTATGCTATAAACCAGACTAAGGTTGAACAACCTATATGCCTGGAGAAAACTACAGTGATAAAGGGGGAAAAGACCACCCATTTTCCCATTGCCCCATGGCAGTTAAACTCACAGTAAGAGAGCAGTTGTGTTCTTTTCACTGCATGTTAAGCTGTTTTTCTCCTGGTAAGAAGAAAGGAAAACCTCAGATGCTTTATTTTCCTCAGAACCCCCAACAATGTGCAATAGTTTTTAAAAACCCCTAAATAATACACTTGCATGCCTGAATACAGGACTGAACTCCTATACACATGTACTGTAGAATTACTTTATTTTTTTTAATACTTTAATGTAGGAGTCAAATTTTAACCCCAAGAACCAATTGGTTGATTTATCAATATTCTTATCTGGCCAACAGACATTAAATATTTTTCCAACCCCAAATTAAACTATATAAAAATTTCCCTTAAGTTATTAAAAAAATCATAAAATTTTTAGCTGCTAAAATTTATCTTATATTTCTATTTCTGTAAAATTGGAAATTTATCTAAAGTGATAAATCCACATGTAGGGACTTAATGTTTTAGGTAAAAATAATGAAAATATTTTGAAAAAATAAAATTTTGTTCAGATACCCAAACCTACAAATTTTGAGTGCTGAAAATCATGCTAGTTTATCATCCATATATGTTATAGATGCCATACAAAGGTGATTTTTGGTCACCTATGGTAACTGCTACCTGATGAAAAGCATAATTTCTGCATATCCATCCTCAATACCATGGTTAGTTCTGGGGCAATAGAGAGGCAACTGAACTACCATAAAGTTTACCTCAGTGTAATTCCTCTAGCCTGCTTCTAAAATCTGAAGCCAGTGCTAGTGGGATCATAATTTTCAAACTACCTGGTTAACCAAAATACAAAAGCAGCTGACTATGTGTGATTTCATGATAGCATGTTATTTTCTTAGGATCTTAGTGCCAGGAATGATGATACAACAACTTATATCAAGAGTTTAGTAGCTCAATAGTGAGAATTTAGGAGAACCCGAATCCATGAATTAAAAAAATAAATGTGATTCACATCTCTGTTACTGTGATACAATAATGTGATCCTAAAACTGGCTTATTCTTGAGTGTTTACAATTAAAATAACTTTTTAAATGCAGTAGTTTAAAAAGAAAAAAACTTTCATGTCAAATTATTTTCTTAGAAGTAGTCTACATTATCATAAATTTGTACACCTTAAAGGCCATGGGGAACTTTGTGCAAGTACCTCATCGCTGAGCAAATGGAGCTTGCTATGTTTGAATTTCAGAAAATGTTCTCATTTAAGTAGTATGTAGAATCAAGTCTTTTAGGAATTAATTTTTCTTCAAAATATTTACTCCAAGTTAAGTTTCAAAAATAACTTTTACGTTAAAATCATATTTTAAGGTAGTAAGAGGGTAAACTATTTTAGGATGTCAACTCCCATTGTACTCTGTGGTTGTTATTCTAATACACATAAACAATAGTGAGCTACATATACAGAAATGTCCCAAAGTAAACAAGCCAGAGAGATTGCAAAATGGGTAACTGAGCTTTAAAGGATAAGGTGTTTAGTGAAGAAAGCAAGGTGATCATATATTAAGAAGAAACATTGAAATGTTGGGTAGCCAAATAGGACTGAACATATTTAAAGTGGTTCAGAAGTAATGAATATTTTTGATTTATATGTTAATTCATCTGGAATTTTTATACCATATGCCAGCTAAAACAAGTGAAGGGACAATGAAATGTTGTAGTCAGTGCACTGTAATAGAAGAAATTATATCAACACCTTACCTTGTAGCAGCAGCACCTGGAAGCCCTGGCTTATCACAGAAATGTGGTGGGGGATACTTGACAAGTCAATTCCCTAGTTCTGTGATTTGAAGCATGAATGTTGTGGTAGGTTGTGAGTAGTATTGGGACAGAGAAAGTTTTATTTCAGTGTACTTTAATTTTTTCATCAAAACCCTTTTATTAAAATAAAAGGCATCATTGGAAATATTTGAAAACTGGAAAATGATGTGTGAAAAGGATTGTCAAGAAAAGCTCTGATTAAGTATGTTAAAGAAAGGTAAGATCCTCAGAGGAAACAGTAAGAAAGGATAATGATTAAGAGAGTAAAATAGGCAAAACAGAAATTATATATGTATGTACACACACAAACCATTAGAATACATAAATTTTAACATTTTCAGTGCTACCAGTTTCTATATAAATTAATCACTAATTGTTTTCTGCCAGGTCTTACTTAATTAAGATATAAGATAGTATCCATAAAACCAGGAATAATACCACATGAATTCAATGGGAACTTTTAGGTATTCTTCTATTCTTTTTCAAAAATGTGCTTATTTAAATTGATTTGTATTTAGTCTGTGCTCTAACTTTAAAAAAATTATTGAAATCATCTTTGAGATTGCTAATTGTTTCATCAGAAAGTCTTCAATGAACTGTTGTTCAAACTCTAAAAATAAAAATAATTGAATTATTGATGGATGTCATTATTTGAAATATACTTATCTTAATGCCTCTGAATTAGAACTCATTTAAGGAATATTAATTTACTTAAAGTGTATAATAACACACTGATTAAATGGTGTTAGGGGTTCTTCCTATTGTTCCATTAATAATTTTGGCCAACTAGTGGTATATTATTAATCTGGCTAAAATCTTCCTGGGTATAGTGATGGAATTAGAAACTAATCAATTTTCTTCTAAGTGTGTTGGACTTTACATAGACACACAGACTCACAGGATGTGGGTTAAACCCAAGCATGTTTTAATGCTGAATTCCTTCCAATCTCACCCCAGTGTCCTGAATTCCTGTGGAGAAGAGGAGGAACCTTATCAAAAGGGTAACCTTATCCAAAGAGAGGAATAAAGATTTATAGTTTCTTAGCATTTAAGAAAGGGTTTAATATAGGCTGATGATGGGAAATAGGCGGTGGAGTAATCCTGGCAGGTCATCAAGAAAGCTGAACCCTTTAATTGGGGCCAGAAAAGAATAGTACTTCTCTTAGCAGGTCACAGAAGCATTTAAGACATGGTGCCATCAATATTTATTGTCTTGGAATATTCTGGAAAGATGCTCATCAAGCTTTCTCAGTAGGGACAGCTGGGTGTGGTCCCAATTTGTTAAGTGTAGCCAGGCATTCAGAAGTTGGTTTATTCAGACATAACAAGCTTGTCTGGGCTTTTTGAGACTAAATTCAAAGTTCTCCATTACAATCAACTGAATATATAAGGCCCAGAGATTTTACCTATTTTAAGGGACAATGTTATGAGCCAATACAAATATCATCACAGATTGATATTAGAATGGGCAGGGTGATGCTCCAAGGTTGATAAAGGACATTGTCCTAGGGATCCTTTACCAAAACCTGGGGATGGGGTAGGTCATGAGTAGAAGTCACTATTAGTAACTTTATCACTCTTAAAGGGAATAGTGCATTTGAAGACTCCAATAATGCAAGTCTATTAACTGAATCTTATCACAACACTATGCTTTCCAACATAATAGCATGTGCCACACCAGCATGGCCAAGGGTGAACCTGAGGAGGGATGGTGAAGGATTAAAGAAGACAGACAAGCCCTGACCAGTTTGCTCAGTGGATAGAGCATCGGCCTGCGGACGGAAGGGTTCCAGATTCAATTCCTGTCAAGGGCATGTACCTTGGTTGTAGGCACATCCCCAGTAGGGAGTGTGCAAGAGGCAGTTGAATGGATGTTTCACTCTCATCAGTGTTTCTAACTCTCTATCACTCTCCTTCTCCCTTCCTCTCTGTAAAAAATCAATAAAATATATATTTTTAAAAAGACAGACAAAGAGACTACAGCTGGGGCTCGGGGGATCTCCCATGCCTGGATGAGGACACATAAGACCCAGCCTGCAAGCCAATGCCTTTTTTTATAGTCTGATTAAAACAAGGGTAGATTAACATGTATACAAAGGTTCTTATTTTGGCAACACTTGCTGCACCTCCCACAGCCCATTAGCTACTTAGGAAGGGATTAGGGAGGGCTACAAGGTCAGGCTTAATTATGCTAGGAGAGCTCTGCCCTCCAGGTTGGGACCTGTTTGTGGCCCTGCCACAGGTGAGCCCGAGACTTGACCCTAGCCACTCCCTACAATAGCACTTTTTTATTTATAGCAGTGGTTCTCAACCTTGGCTGCACATTAGAATCACCTGGGAATCTTTTTAAAATCCTGATTTCTGGGCCTCATTGTCCGGAAATTCTGTTTCTTTGTTATGGGGTGGGCCACAACATTAGTAACAAAGAAACAGAATTTCTGGAGGATGAGGCCCAGAAATCAGGATTTTAAAATGATTCCCAGGTGATTCCAATGTGCAGCCAAGGTTGAGAATCACTGATTTATAGGGACTTTAACCCTTAAGGATTCTCAGGTTCTTGGAGGTAATAAAGCCATTGAATATGGCTGCTCTTTAATTAAAAAAAAAATGATTGGAGGCAGCTAATGAATTAAAGGCCAAAGATGTTTCAGAAAACAGTACTACATGTCTTATGTTGATCACAACCATGCCAATTCATTCAAAAAGAATAGTTTCTAATGGAGTAAAATTGATTCTATATGGATGAGTAAAAAAATCAGATTTGAGATTCATGTTTTTTGATAGCTTTGCTGCCCCATATGTCAAAGTGCCTCATTTGGTGCTTAACATACAACAAAGGCTCAAGAAAAACATGAGTTGAAAGGGAGAATTGGTCCTTTTGTACCTTGATTGTCCTTATTGCTATTTTATTAAAAGAGCTTAAAATTCACAAATCCATTAGATTCATCAAAGTACCATCTGTGTTCTGGTAACTAAAAAGGTGACCTATTTGGAGTAGTTTGAAATGATCTTACCCTACACAAATGAAATTAAACAAAGGATATGTCAAAATAAAATTAAAATAGTGTCTTTTTACACTTTGTTTACCTTTGAAAGCAACACATAAGGGACCACTATGACCCTTTAGTAATTACTCAAGAATCGTGAGTAATGGCAAAGATTGTTTAATAACATAAAAACAGGACAAAATGAGCCACTCAACTGGCTGTTTTGTACAACCATTTGGTTTAAATGTGATTTTTTTCCCCCACAAGATTAACTCTGTTATAGCACCCTGAGCCATATGTAGTGGTCAATATGTACTTTTTGGTTCAAAATTTTAACTTATTTTCCCATAAACAGATATATCTAATGCCAGGCATTCCCTAAAGGTACTTTTTAGAAGAAGAAATAGTGTGTATGACTTGTGGGTGAATAGGTAGCTATTAAAATGCATGCAAGTTGGGAACATCTTTCCAAAATTCTAAAAGCATGCATGCAACACCATGAAGCTGAGTCTCACAAGTTGAGATAGTCAGAAATTAATATAATAAATTTCAAAGAGAAATGGACTAAAAAAATTTCCCCACAAA
Source organism: Myotis davidii (assembly GCF_000327345.1). NCBI lineage: Eukaryota > Metazoa > Chordata > Mammalia > Chiroptera > Vespertilionidae > Myotis > Myotis davidii. The sequence continues at coordinate 854,835 of NW_006295731.1, forward strand.
ATTAATATTATATGTCAGACTGGAAAAATATATTCTTTATTTGATAGTCCTGAAAGCATTAATGAATTGTACTCCACAAACCTGAATGTGCGAAAACCAAACCAGTACCAAAAATGATTATTTGGACTGCATTTATTATCCCACCAATCTGGGAGGAAATTTAATTGTAGTCATTACCTGGACTTTCCTCATTCATCCATTAGGATTATACATAGGTCTGGGGGCATCAAAAAACCCAGGGAGCCGAAACCAGTTTGGCTCAGTGGATAGAGCGTCGGCCTGCGGACTGAAAGGTCCCGGGTTCGCTTCCGGTCAAGGGCATGTACCTGGGTTGCGGGCACATCCCCAATAGGAGATGTGCAAGAGGCAGCTGATCAATGTTTCTCTCTCATCGATGTTTCTAACTCTCTATCTCTCTCCCTTCCTCTCTGTAAAAAATCAATAAAATATATTAAAAAAAAGAAATGTTAAAAAAAAAAATCCAGGGATACTCCAATGGTCAACACTGATACGCTTATTGCTTACTTAGTTTCTTGCAGTGACTCAGACTTCTGTGTAATGTGTAGCCATGAAAATTTCTGTCAAAGCAGGGGGCCTAGATACCTAGGTTCATATCTACTGTGATCACACTACCTCCCTAAGTTCTGGGTGGGCATGGGTCCCTGTTGCTTTAGAAACCACAGTTCCGCATATCCTTTCTTATCTTTGGTTAATCTTTCCCTTTCCCACTAAATTCTTGTATTTCTTTCCCCACCTCATTCCCTGTAAAATGTAATTACATCTTTCCCTTCCCTTTATGAGAATGACCTAACATAATTTTGTAAAAGAGCTTGGGCTTAAAAAAATCCAGCAAGAGATTTTGAGACATTTTGCTTTAAGTTTCAGTATATGTATAATCTCTTTATCTGCCAAAGAAAAATGAATCCTCTTTAATTTGGAGAGGAAATGCATTGAGAACAAATTAAAACCACAATTAGTAATCATGTCACCTACATATGAAAAAATTTACCTTAATGTAGTCAAGCAAATGAAAATTTGGAAACAAGACACTATTATCGCTATGAAGTAGAAGTCCAGAAATTCCTAATCTTCTCTCATTACCCTCTCTACATCCCCTTCCCCAATACCCTCATCTTTTCCTTTATGATGTGTTGTAGCTTCCAAACAACTGTCTCTTTTAGATAAGTGTCCCTCATTTCTCCTCAGTAGCCCCCACCTTTGAATCCCTTGCTATCGAACTGTACTACCTATTTCCCATCCTGATTACAGTCATGTATAGACCCACCATTCCTAAACAGAAAATCCTCCTCAAAAAGTAGCGACTGCTTATTACTTAAACATTTTAGCACTGGTTGGCTGTCTTTTCCTACAACACTATTTCTAATTATTGGTAAAGTTCATATCTACTTACATGATTCTGTCAATATTCTTTCTGCTTGAATCTGGCAATTCCTATCTAAATAAACTTGACCACATTATCTCAACCACCCCTCTCCTAGACTCTAGATCATATCATTATCAGTAACCATACTTCTTTTCTGTTAGAGAGAGGAAAAGAGAGAGAGAGAGGGGAGAGAGAAAGAGATTGACTTTTTGTTCTATTTATTTATGCATTCATTGGTTGATTCCTGTATGTGCCCTTACTGGAGATTGAACCCACAACCTTGACACATCAGGATGACATTCTAGACAACTAAGCAACTCAGCCATGGTGATAAATATACTTCTTTCATAAACTCAGTTTCAATTGTCCCACTCTCAGACCACTTCATTTTCAAGTGACTTCCTCTCTCACTGGAATACAAAAATTATTTTACCTTATATGGAGCCACAATCCATTCAACCTAACACCATTTGACTGCCCTCACCCAAAGAAATTCTCCAAAGAAGTTCTCAATCACTTACTCAGCTAAGATTTCCTAGTGTATTAACATAATCAATCCTTTGCATGGACCCTTAACTCTATTGCCTTTCCTTAGATTGGCAGAATCACAAATGTCCATGAATTCAACTATTTGTCTCCTCCAAACCACAGAAGTGCAGCTAATTGTGGCTATAGGAAAAACACAACTATACTAACTGGTCACATTTTTTAATTCATGACTGAAAGTCACCCGGTAACATTACATTTCCCAAATCCACTCACTCTT
>NW_006295731.1:857009-865257 GCF_000327345.1 Myotis davidii
TTAGAAATTATACATTCATATTTTTCTCTGTCCTTAATCCTCTAAAATATACTCTCTTATTCTTACCTAAAGACATACAGTCCTACTTAACTGAGAAAACAAAAATAGTCATTACTAGTGTTCAGCATCTTATCTACCCATGTATCATGTTAAGTCTACCCAATTCGTCTTTCCCAAATCAGTTTTATATTAATTCCAATTGAACTTTCATCCTCACCATTCCAGAAAATAGCTAAGAGCTCTTGTAAGGGTCATCAATGAAGTTTACATTGTCAAATCCAATGCCAACTCTTTTTTAAAATATTTTTTTATTTAAGAAAGGGAGAGGGAGAGAGAATAGAAACATAAATGATGAGAGAGAATGATTGATTGGCTGCCTCCTGCACCACCTATTTAGGACTGAGCCTGCAACCCACATATGTGCCCAGACCAGGATTTTAATCATGGCCTCCTGATTCATAGGTCAACATTCAACCACTGAGCCACGCAGAACAGGATATGCCAATTCTTTCCATTCCTCTTTTGCTTAACATATCAGCAATGTTTGGCAAAATTGATAACTCCATCTTCCTTGACATAATTACTTCTCCTGGATTCTGGGATACCACTTTCTCCTGATTTGTCTCCTACATCATTACTGTAATTGATTGTGTCTGTAGGAAAACATATTACCATGCTAACTTCTCTCATTCCTTACTGTCTCCTCTTTTGGTTTGTTGTCATCTCTTATCTCTAAATGTTATAACACCTCAGGGCTCATTTCTAGTATCTTATATCTCTTTCATTATAATTTTTTATACTTTATAACATCTATTCTCATGCATTTTAAAGTCATCTATACACTGGCAAGACACAAATAATTATCTTCAGTCTGAACCACTTCCCTGAGATCCAGATTCAAATAACCTGCTGCTTACATGATATATTCAATTTTTAAAAACAGGTTTATTCAAAGTGGGAATAGAAGGATCATAACTCAAAGTAACAAAAGCCTTATACGACAAACCTACAGCCAACATCATCCTTAACAGAAAAAAATAAAATCATTTCTCCTAAGAATAGGGACAAGACAAGGATACCCACTTTCACCACTCCTGTTTAACATAGTACTGGAAGTACTAGCCATAGCAATCAGACAAGAAGAAATAAAAGGAATCCAAATTGGAAAAGAAGAAGTAAACTGTCATTATTTGCAGATGACATGATACTGTACATAGAAAACACTAAAGACTGCATCAAGAAACTACTAGACTTAATAAATGAATTTGGCAATGTAGCAGGATGAAAAATTAACACCCAGAAATCTATGGCTTTTTTATACACCAATAATGAACTCACAGAAAGAGAAACTAAAAAAAAAAAACCCATTTACCATTGCAACAAAAAATTAAGATACCTAGGAATAAACTTAACTAAGGAGGTAAAAGACCTGTACTCAGAAAAATACAGGACATTGAAAAAAGAGATAGAGGTTCACATAAACAAATGAAAGAATATACCATGTTCATGGATTGGTAGAATCAACATTATTAAAATGTCCATACTACCTAAAGCAATTTATAGATTCAATGCAATCCCCATTAAAATACCACTGGCATATTTCTTTTTTAAATTTTATTTTATTGTTTAAAGTATTGCAAATAGTAATACTTTATGTCTCCTTTTTTCCCATTGACCTCCCCTGGGTCTCCCCTACCCACACACATGCCCTCCCCCTCCCCCCCCCCAGTGTTTTGTGTCCATTGGTTATATTTATATGCATTCATACAAGTCCTTCTGTTGATCTCTTACCCCCGTCAACCCTCCCCTGAATTTCTGCTGTAGTTTGGCAATCTTTGACAGTCTGTTCAATGCATCTTTGCTTCTATATCTATTTTTGTTCATCACTTTTTAATGTTCTTTATATTCCACAAATGAGAGAGGTCATGTGGTATTTATCTTTCACTGAATGGCTTATTTCACTTAGCATAATGCTCTCTAGGTCCATTCATGCTGTTTCAAATGGTAAGAATTCCTTCCTTTGAATAGCAGCGTAGTATTCCATTTTGTAGATGTACCACTGTTTTCTAGTTCACTCATCTGCTGATGGGCACTTAGGCTGATTCCAAATCTTAGCTATTGTAAATTGTGCTGCTATGAACATAAGGGTGCATATATCCTTTCTGATTGGTGTTTCTGTTTTCCTGGGATATATATTCCTAGAAGTAGGATCACTGGGTCAAATGGAAGTTCCATTTTATTTTTTTGAAGAAAAGCCATTCTGTTTTCCACAGTGGCTACACCAGTCTACATTCCCACCAGCAGTGAAGGAGGGTGCCTTTTTCTCCGCATCCTCTCCAGAACTTGTCATTTGTTGGTTTGTTGATGATAGCCATTCTGGCAGGTGTGAGATGGTACCTCATTGTCATTTTGATTTGAAACCCTCAGATGATTAGTGACTTTGAGCATGTTTACATATGTCTCTTGGCTTTCTGTATGTTCTCTTTCAAAAAGTGTCTATTTAGGTCCTTTGCTCATTTTTTGATTGGATTGTTTATCTTCTTTTTGTAAAGTTGTATGGGTTCCCTGCAAATTTTGGAGACTCAAGCCTTATCAGAGATAACATTGGCAAATATGTTTTGTTTTACTATGGTTGCAAATATCAAAAAATTTCTATATGTGACACGGCACCAGAGTTAAGTTGGGGTTTTTCAAAATGCTGACACACCGAGCTCAAAAGGTTCACCAACACTGCCCTAGGAGCTGTATCAGTAAAGATATTGCTACGACAAATGTCTGCTATTTTGTTGCCTATGGCTTCATCTAATATTTCTATGGTTTCCCATCATACATTAAGTCCTTTATCCATTTTGAGGTTTTTTTTTGTGTATGGTGTAACTTGGTGGTCTAGTTTCATTTTTTTGCATGCATCTGTCCAATTTTCCCAACACCATTTATTAAAAAAACTGTCTTGACTCCATTATATGGTCTTGCCTCTTTTGTCAAATATTAATTGAGCATATTGGCTTGTGTCAATTTCTGGGTTCTTTGGTCTGTTCCACTGCTCTATATGTCTGTTCTTGTGCCAATACAAGACAGTTTTGAGAACAGTGGCCTTGCCTGTGTTTTGTTTCTCCAGTCTTGTCAGTCCCAAAGCACCTTGCCTTCCTCTTATCACCTTTCAAAGTTCTCCTTTGGTTTCCACATGCATTATAAATCCAGAGTTTGTAGTTAGTTGTACATGGTGGGAAGGGGAAGAGAGAAATGAGTCTGCTCCATCTTGTACCTTGTATTTACAGTGACCTAAATAATGCATCCATACACCTCTTTATTGCCTTTTCTTCCTTTCTGACTCACTCTGCCAACTCTATAACTCCTGTTTTCAGTCATCATCTTTCAAATAAACCATCTGAACCCATGTTTTTGTAACAAGTTTTGCTTTCACTAGAAGTCAAAGACAAATCAAATAGGCTAAAATAGGTTATAGTCATGAAAAATATGATCATCAAAAGGAGAATAGTGTATAAATTTATTAAAATGTTTGACCCACTCATAATGAAATAAATAAGAATGATAACAAAGATATTTTCTACCTGTCATATTTGCAGAGGTTAAAGATTATAATATTATGCCTATTGTATGTGCTATCATTGTAATCTTTTTGCAAGACAATTCGACTATAGCTGTCAGCATACACATGTCCTTTGATTCAGCCATTTTACTTCTAGAAATATATACCACAGATGTACTCACACATATATAGGTATATGCACAAGGGTGTTTGTTGAAGGACTGGTGGTATTTAAAGTATTGGACTGGGGAGAAATAATTGAATTTCCATCAGTAAGCTATTGATTTTAAAATTATGATTTTAAAAATATTTCCTACTAAATCCATATAGTAGGAAATATTCCATAAAAAATAAAGCATATCTATGTGGGACAATATAGAAAAACATCACAGATTCAGTACAGGAATAATATAAGGTGCAAAAATGTACATAGCATAATTGAGAATTATTTATACTCTTATACTAGAGGCCCGGTGCACAAAATTCATGCACTGGGGGGGGGGGTGTCCCTCAGCCAAGCTGCCCCCTCTCACAGTCTGAAAGCCTTAGGAGATGTCCTACTGACAGTAGGCAACCGGACTGATCAGCGGAAGGTGCCACCCCCATCACCCCACTGCTGCTGCCACTGTTGGCCGCCACAGCCGCCGAGGTGTTTTCATCAACACGGACTCCAGTCCCTTCATCACGAAAAAATGACACTTTTATGTAGGCATTTTCAAGATGTCTCTTTCATAGGATATGACATTTCTTTCTTTCATTTATTTATTTTTTTATCCTCACGTGAGGATATTTTCCCATTGATTTTTAGAGAGTGTGGAAAAGAGAGGAAAAGACAGAGAGAAACATCAATGTGAGAGGGACACTTCGATTGGTTGCTTCCTGCATGAACCCTGACCTGGGCCCCAGCCAGGAAAGAGCCTGCAACCTAGGTACATGCCCTTGATCAGAATTGAACCTGGACCCTGTGGTCAGCAGGCCAAGGCTCTAACCCACTGAGTCAAACCAGCTAGGGAAGGATATGACATTTCTTAGCCCCTCCAGCAGTAGACCTTCATGTTTTTTTTCCTCCGGGAGTGACGTGGAAAAACCCTAGATCACCTTCTTGGATTCTTATTACCCAAGTTACCAAGAACACTGCGAGTGGCGTACTAGGAGCTTAGCCAATAAACAGTCAGAAAAGGTGTTTTCTTTGCAGCTCACATGCAGAGGCAGAACTGCTAGCACACCACAGCTGGCAGGCCCCCGTGTCTCTGCTCCAGGCATGCTCAAGTCACCACTGCAGTTTAGGCACACCCCTCTGTCTCCACTCCAGGCCTGCGCCATCTGTGACTTGCCTCACCGTGCACACAGTCCCCTCCTGCCCACCTGTGCGAAGCCTCCTCCTAAGCAGTCATGATGTTACAGCTTCCCGAACAATTTGCATATTACCTCTTTTTATATAATATATATATACATATATATACACAATAACTTTTAAAATTAATAAATATTGCCCCTGAGAAAAGAAAAATATAGTTTGAGTAGGTGAAATATCTATTTATCATTTTCTATATTTTTGTACTCAGAATTTTTAGTCATGCTCATATATTATATTTTCAATTATAAAAATTCACCAAATAAATAATGGATGTGTGTTCCTTAATTGTAATTGAAATTAATTTAATTTTCACTGTTGTTTTAGTTTGAGAGGGAAAAACTATTTGTTCTCTAGAGTTGGTGCATAGAAAAATACCCCCCCACACACACACACATACACACACCAAAATGTTAAAAGTAATAATCTACATAAAGAAAAAACTATATATTATTCTATTTATTTTACATAATTTCCTTAAATATTTGTAATGTGCATGTATTATTTAAATAATGAAATAGTATTGAAATAATTTAAAATTATTTAAACAAATACAGTACTATTATTATATTTTAAAAACTTATTTCCCAAAAATATATATTTTAATAAACTTTTTTTTTAATGAACTCTTTATGGCATGTCTGGATGTCACCATCCTCCTTCTCACTGCAAAACTACTTTATCCTATTACTAGCTGTCCTTTTTCCCTTGACTCTTCTACGTTGGTCTAATTGCTGCTTTTGTAGCATAATCAGGAAGTACATGAGAGAAAAAGAGTCCCCTCATTGAACACTTGAGTTTAGGCCTCTAATGCAATACCTATTAAGGGGAATGTGAGTTTTCCTTGAGATTAGATCAGTGGTTCTCAACCTTCCTAATGCCACGACCCTTCAATACAGTTCCTCATGTTATGGTGACCCCTAATTTCATTGTTACAAATTGAACATAACTGCCCTGACCGGTTTGGCTCAGTGGATAGAACGTCAGCCTGCGCACTGAAGGGTCCTGGGTTCGATTCCGGTCAAGGGCATGTACCTAGGTTGCAGGCACATCCCCAGTAGAGGGTGTGCAGGAGGCAGCTAATTGATGTTTCTCTCTCATCAATGTTTCTAACTCTCTATCCCTCTCACTTCCTCTCTGTAAAAAATCAATAAAGTATATTTTTTAAAAAAAACAAATTGAACATAACTAAAGCATAGTGATTAATCACAAAAACAATATGTGATTATATATGTGTTTTCCGATGGTCTTAGGCGACCCCTGTGAAAGGGTCGTTCGACCTCCAAAGGGATCGCGACCCACAGGTTGAGAACCGCTGGAGTAGATGAAACTACAACTTTCATATATAGATTATAATTCTGCTGCACTTTATTATTTTAAGTGAGTGTTGTAATAAAATAAAAAGCTAGAAATATTGTCTATTGCCCTGTTCAGTGGTTAGAACATTGGCCCTCAGACTGAAGGATTGCAGGCTCAATTCCTGTTCCCCATCAGGGCACATGCAGGAGGCAACCAATCGATGTGACTCACATTGATGTTTCTCTCTTTCTCTGTCTCTACCCCTCCCTTCCACTCTCTCTAAAAATCAACGGAAAAAAAATATCCTTAGGTAAGGATTAACAACAACAAAAAGAAATTCTATAATCCTACTAGTAGATTTAGGAAGAAAACTACTCTTAAACTTTCTTTTCCTATGAACCACACAAGCCACTAGGTGGAGCTATAGGCACAATTGTGAGAAATATGAAGCATGAGATCAGTTATTTTATGAAAATCAATATAAGGATGTTCTTGAAGTCCTCCAAGAATAATGACAAATATTCAGGTCTATTTTTGTCCCAAAATTACACACCCTTGCTCAAAATGATTATTCAGAAGCTTCGATGTTGAAGGACTGGTTGAAGTCATTGAAGGCCTAGGGGTGAGATACAGAGCTGGCATTCAGTCTTATTATTTCACTTTATAGCAAATTATTTAAAGCAACTGCAGTATTATAGAAAGTACAATTTCAGAATTATAACATGTATTTTTATTTAAAATTTCAGTTTCCTGCTTTAATTTACCATTGCACTATAAATCTGTGATTGCTGACCTATATAACTTTACAAACCAATAGACAAGAAAGAAAAAAAAATGCCTTAAGGGTATACCATGTTTAATACAATTTTATTAAATGGTTCATATTCTAAAGTGATAACTCTATTATTGATTTTTCCAATATCTTATTGTCTTTTTTTAAAAAATAGAGAAATCTGGCCGAGGCCGGTTTGGCTCAGTGGATAGAGCGTCGGCCTGCGGACTGAAGGGTCCCGGGTTCGATTCCGGTCAAGGGCATGTGCCTGGGTTGCGGGCACATCCCCAGTGGGAAGATGTGCGGGAGGCAGCTGATCGATGTTTCTCTCTCATCGATGTTTCTAGCTCTCTATCTCTCTCCCTTCCTCTCTGTAAAAAATCAATAAAAATATATTAAAAAAAAAATAGAGAAATCTGTTTATTTCTTACTACTCCTGAGGAGTGAAATGATTCATGCAAACATGTGGGCTAAATGCTGTAGGAGTATGCCATATCTCTCAAAAATATAAACAATTCTTTACAATTTCATGAGAGGTGAATTAATAGTAGAAAATATTTTTCCCAAAGAAACTGAACAACAAAATAAGGAAAAAAATATCATAGTCATCAAACACTGTGTATATGTGTATGGACACATATCTTAGTGAGGATTTATGAGCTCATTATAAGTAAAATATGACTTACTTTATGTTCTGTGATTTTTGTCAAACAGAAGACTTTGGGGACCTTTATACAATTTCTTTTCAGCATACTAGGATGTCCTTTTCAATGAAGGATGTATAGATACATGCATTTATATTTGTTCTCTGCACCCTTTCTGAGCTAAATTATTAGTTCCTTAAACCTATTGTCTTGAGTAGAGGTTCATAATTGGGGGAGATTTTGTCCCCCAAAGGATATTTAATACTCTTTGGAAACAATTTTCATTCTTATAAATAAGTTTGGGGAGTGCTACTAATGTGTAGTGTGTAGAGACCAGGGATACTAAGGAAGAAGTACTTTATACTTTCCCTAATGCATTCCCATTACCTTTCATGATCCTTGATATCACAATACAAAGGAAGGAAGGGTAAAGAAAGAAGAAGAAAGAAAGAAAGAAAGAAAGAAAGAAAGAAAGAAAGAAAGAAAGAAAGAAAGAAAGAAAGAAACAAAGAAAGAGAAAGAAAGAAGAAAGAAAAAAAGAAAGAAAGATAAACAAAGAAGCAAATGGACCCCAGGCCCTCCCCTTCCCCTGCAAGCCCCCGTCAACAAACAGAACTCAGAATGCTCCC
>NW_006295731.1:865416-867541 GCF_000327345.1 Myotis davidii
AGACACAGGTCCACACACCCTTGCAACAGCGCGGGCCTTTTCTGGGTCAAACGCATGTAATTCCCTGGGAAAACGCAGGGAGGATGCGTCTCCCAGTGCCCCTTCCTGATCAGGGCTCGCGCGGATCCGGTTCGACAGAAAGGCAGTATCGGGTCACAGGAGGTCATTTGCCTTCCTGACCCCCACCCCTCAATAGAAGAAAGAACGAAAAAAGAAAAGGAAGGAAGGAAGGAAGAAAGAAGAAAGAAAGAAAGAAAGAAAGAAAGAAAGAAAGAAAGAAAGAAAGAAAGAAAGAAAGAAAGAAAGACTTAAAGGGAGGGACACTTGCACCATCTTGAAGGGGAAAGCAGCTGTGACTGGGAGCCCAGCCTCACCTCCACCCAGTCAGACCTGGGACACCACCTGGGACCCTACACCACACCAGCCAGGGACCTGCAGCCTCGGCTGCGAGCACACAAACACCAAGACTCCAGCCTCCCCAGCTGCGGGCTCCTAAAAAGTTTGTCTGAGGGGAGACAACATGGCAGCCAAATAGGCAGGCAGGTCCTGTGCCTTCTCACAGAGCAGATAGAAGAAACAGCTGAATCAAATAACATCCACCCGGAATTGATGAATTAAACACAGCTGGTGAGATAAGCTGTGGCCATAAAGGATGCAGGACACCTGGAGAATGGTAGGAAGGGGGAACGGCTGGAGAGAGAGATGTGCGCAATGGGGACTAGAGGGTTGGAAGGAAACTGTGCTGCACCGAATCCATGTCCCTTGGGGACACACGTAACACTTGACTATGGGAGGGGGTCCACAGGGATGCTGGCAGCCAGAGACTCTAGATCTTAGTCCACAGCCATGGGAGGATGCACCCAGAAAGGCAACCTGAAGTTTGGCACTGGCCATGCAATGCCAGGCCTGAGGGGGGCGGGGGTGGGAGTGGGGAGGGAGGACGACACACAGTAGTGTGGTTGCTCTGTCTTTATATTTTCCTTGCTTTTACTCATTAAACCCAGTACATAGGATCTTTCAATTACACTCACCTAGACTGTTGTGCAGGAGAAGGTGATTTTGTGGAAGCTGGGGAGCAAAATAGGGAGAGGCAACCTGAAACAGTCCATTCCCTCCAACCCTGAACAGCCATTTTTCTCCTGAAGACCAGGCTCCTCCTAGCAGCACAGCAGCACCCAGCCTTGAGCTTGGCAGGGAAACAAGGATTCTGAATACCTCCAGGGAACCCTCAGGGACTGGGTTGAAGGGACACTTGGTCCAGGAAACTAATACAGCAACACTGCCACCTAGAGCCCGTGTCAGAAATAGACGCTGTGTAAAAACAACTGAAAGCAGGCTGAAAAACAAAGTGGGCAGATTGATCCCACCTGCCTGAAGCCAAGGTTGTGGAGTCTGACACAGAGTAGCAACAGATTACTGGAAACTTCAACATGGTGCTGACTACCTAACAGGAAACTGTGACGTGGCAGACAGAACAGTAGAGGTCTTAAACCAGCCCCCATGGGGATTAAAACTCAACAGAAGTGAATGACACTTCAATACTTCACTTTTTTATTTTTTATATTTTACTTAAGAAATTATTTTTTCTGTATTTTATTTTTATTATTGTTATTTATTATTATTATTTATCCTTTTATTTCTTTTGGATTAGAGTTCTACATTCTATTTTTATTTCTTTATCATTATTTTACTTCATCTCATTTTTTCCTTTTTGCCAACATTTTCTTCCTCACTTCTCCCTTTTTCAGCCTGTTTCTATTCTCGTGTTCTTGATTTAGTTTTTCTCTCTCCTTTATTTTTACTCCTTGTTAAAAATTGATCTTCTTTATCTGATTTATTGATGCATTACTTTTATAGTAATCTGTTGGCTTACTCATAGATCTAATTTTCAATCCCCTGCATCAAGTCCATGCACCTTTCTCTTTTCCCTTTCTTCTCTAGCCAATTTTTTTTCTTGTTGTTGCATTTTGACTGTTTGTTTCTGGTTTTTTTTTTAAATATATTTTATTGATTTTTTACAGGGAGGAAGGGAGAGAGTCAGAAACATCGATCAGCTGCCTCCTGCACACCCCCCACTGGGGATGTGCCCGCAACCAAGGTACATGCCCTTGACTGGAATCGAACC
>NW_006295731.1:870784-872039 GCF_000327345.1 Myotis davidii
TATTCAGCTTCCAGGTGTTTGAGTATTTTGGGTTGTTTTTATTGTAGTTTATTTCTAATATTATGCCATCGTGGTCTGCGAAGATGCTTGGTATGATTTCAATCTTCTTGAATTTGGGGATACTTTGCTTGTGACCCAATATGTGGTCGGGAAAGTTTTTTCTTACATATATATTTATATTTTTAATACATATATATGCATTTTTAAAATTATTTTTAAATTAATTATTTTTTGAGTATTTTGTTTCTTATTTTTCTTCTTATATACTCACTAGAGGCCTAATACATGAAATTAGTGCAAGAGTAGGCCTTTCTTCTCCTGGCAGCCGACACAGGCTTCGCTCTGGCACCAAGGACCCAGGTTTCCCTCCAGCACCCAGGACCTGGGGTTCCCTCCGGCCACTGGTGGTAACCCGGGACCTGGCTTCCCTCTGGCTGTCAGTGGGAACCTGGGACCCAGGCTTCCCTCTCAGCCCTGGCTTCATCTGGAAGGTCGTCCAGAAGGACATCTGTTCTAATTAGCATATTATGGTTTTATTATTATAGACCTGAGGCCTGGTGCATGAAAGTTGTGCACGGGGTGGGGAGGTGTCCCTCAGACTAACCTGCACCCTCTCCAATATGGGACCCCTCTCACAATCCAGGACTGCTGGCTCCCAATCGCTCGCCTGCTTGCAAGCCTATCACTCTCTAAGCTCTCCGCTTCCAGCCTGATCAATGCCTAATGGCTCCCCTGCCATCCTGATTGCCCCTAACTGCTCTCCCCTGCCAGACTGGTCACCCCTAACTACCCTCCCCAGCAGGCCTGGTTGCCCCCAACTGCCCTCCCCTGCTGGCCTAGTCACCCCTAACATCCTCCCTTGCCAGCCTGGTTGTTCCTAACTGCCCTCCCATGCTGGCCCGATTACCCCTAATTGCCTTCCCCTGCAGGCCTGATCCCCCTTAATTGCCCTCCCCTGAAGGACTGGTTCCCCCCAAGTGTCCACCCCTGCAGGTCTTGTCCCCCCACTGCCCTCTGCTGCAGGCCTGGTTACCCCCAACTCCCCTCCACTGCTGGAATGGTTACCCCCAACTCCCCTTCTCTGCAGGGCTGGTCCCCCCAACAACCCTTCCCTGCAGTACTGGGATCCCCCCAACTGCCCTCCACTGCAGGCCTAGTCCCCCCACTACCCTCCCCTGCTGGCCCAGTCACCCCTAACTTCCCTCCCTTGCAGCCTGGTTGCCCCTAACTGGCCTCCTCTGCTGGCCAGGTCCCC
>NW_006295731.1:872536-884732 GCF_000327345.1 Myotis davidii
AATCTTTGACCACTCGAGGGAAGCCATCTTGTGTGTTGGAATGATGGTCAATTTGCATATTACCTCTTTATTATATAGGATTAGTGGCCCAGTGCTAAAAATTTGTGCACTGGGGGAGGGTGTTCCCTCAGCCCAGCCTGCACCCTCTCCAATCAGGAACCCCTAGGGGGATGTCCAAACCAGCAATTGGACATCCCTCTCACAATCTAGGACTGCTGGCTCCTAACTTCTCACCTTCCTGCCTTCCTGATTGCACTTAACCTCTCTGCCTGCCTGCCTGATCGACCCTAACTGCCTCTGCCTGCCTGCCTGATCCCCCATAACTGTCCTCCCCTGCTGGCCTGATCACCCCTAAATGCCTCTGCCTGCTTCATCGTCCCTAACTGCCCTCCTCTGCCGGCCCGATCTCGCATCCAACTGCCCACCCTGCCAACCTGGTTGCCCCCAACTGCTCTCCCCTGCCAGCCTGATTGCCCCTAATCCCCTGCTGGCCTGTTCTTGCCCCAAACTGCTTTCTCCTGCTGACCTGATTGCCACTAACTGCCTTTGCCTCGGCCCCCACCATCATGGCTTTGTCCGGAAGGAAGTTGGATGTCCGGAAGATGGCTGGGCAACCCAATCTAATTAGCTTATTACACTTTTAGTGATATAGATAGATTATATAAGATAGGATTGCTTAAATGGGGCAGGGAGCCTTTTAAAGCAGGAGGAGATGCTCTTGGTAGACAAAAACACATAATCCCTATATCTGGACTGATAGCCAGCCATATGCACTATACTGCCAAACCAGTCATTAAAAAATTGAACTGCTTTCTTACACCTTACAACAAATAGCTGTTGCCCTTAAAAGCCCTCCTCAGCGCCCACCTTAGGTTCAGCCTTTGCAGTTCACCCAGATTAGGTTCTGATTGGTCAGTTTCTATGCCAGTCAGCGTCAAAAGCTCCACCTCCTAGGCAGTCATTGGCTTCTGGCACTTCACCCAGATTTGGCTCTGATTGGTCAGTTTCTATGCCAGTCAGAGTCTCTGGGCCTATCTCTGGGGCTGATCAAAGAGGCAGGGTTGATCAGCAGCCCAACCAGAGACCCAGAGAGAAACAGAGGCATGGATGCTGGCAAAGCCTGGAGAGAAAGAGAGGAAATGGCTGATCAACAGCTACCAAAGAGGCTGTGGACCAGACACTGCCTCTCTCTCTACAGGCCTCTCTACAGGTCTGATCCACAGCCCACTCAGCAGTCATTGCTAGGTCACTGTGCCAGCACTGGCTGCAGTCAGTGCTGAGTCGCTACAGCAACCCATCACTGACTTCCATGTTTGGTTAAGCCTTCAGTCATTGTGGATGTTACAAACCCTGGCTCTTTATATATACAGATTCTCTTTCTATCTCCTCTTTACTGAATCGTGGCCATTGCCCATTCATTCAATTCATTTACCTTACTCTCTGGAAATAAGTTCTGCCTCTTCAGATTCAGTTCTCCCCCCCCCCACCCCCATTTTTTCTAGATGACTGTTGTTTGCATTTTTGGTTTAATTGTTGGTTTTGTGGAGTTTTCCCCCCATATAGATATATTTTTCCCCTTCATCAATTCTGTGTCTTTTCTTTTACCTTTTTTCCTTTTCCCAATATCTTTTTTGTGCCCTTTTCTCTCCCCTAATTCTCTTTTCTCTGGAGATCACCTTTATTTAGAATTATAGATGACATGAATACATTTGTGTTTTAATTCCTCTGTGTTCTAACTTGTGGAGTTGTATTTTGTGCAATTTGGTCAACATGGTAAAGAGTGTGCCACATAACTAGACCCTTTGAGATGAGGAAAAATGGGGAGACAAAGAAACAGCCCTCATACAAAAGAAAAGGAGGAATCACCAGAAAAGGAATTAATGAAATGGAGGCCAGTAGTTTGTCAGATAAAGAATTCAGAGCAATGGTCATAAGGACACTGAAAAGGATGAAAGACAAATTCAACAACATATGTAAGAATCAAGAGGAAATGAAGAAGGACCAAGAAGTGAAGAATGCCATAGCTGCAATAAAGAACACAATGGAGAGCATCAAAAGTAGATGAGAAGAAAATGAGAACCACATCAAGGAGCTAGAAGACAAGGTAGTAAAAAACAGCAATCAGAGCAACAACTGTAATAAAAACTGAGCCTAAGGAGCTTTGGGATAACACAAAACGAAACAACATCTGCATAACAGGGATTCCAGAAGCAGAGGAAACTGAGCAAGGAATAGAAAACCTGTTTGAAGAAATAATGGCAGAAAATTTCCCTAATTTGGGGAAGAAAAAGCATACACAATCCCAAGAAGCTCACAGAGTCCCAAATAAGATGAAACTCAAAAGACTAACATCAAGACAAGATCATAATTAAATTGGCAAATACCAATGTCAAAGAATCTTAAAGGCTGGCAGAGAGAGACAGAAAGTTATCTATACGGGATTGCCCATTAGACTATCAATTGATTTCTCAACAGAAACACATCAGGTCATAAGGGAATGGAATGAAATATACAAAGGGATGCAAAGCAGGGGATTGAATCCAAGAATACTTTATCCAGCAAGGCTATCATTCTAAATTGAAGGTGAAATCAGGAGCTTCACACACAAAAAAGGACTAAGGGAGTTTATTACCACCAAGCCAGCAATGCAAGAAATGCTAAAAGGACTGCTGTAGAAAGAAGAAATAGGAAGGGAATATGGAACACAGGCATAATGAACAAAAATGGCAACAAACAAGTATCTATCAATAATAACCTTAAACATAAATGAATGAAATGTTCCAACCAAAAGACATAGGGTAGCTTAATGGATAAGAAAACATGACCCTTATATCTGCTATCTATAAGAGATCCACCTCAGGACAATGGACTTACACAGACTGATATTGAAGGAATGGAAAAAAAATTTCAGGCGAATGGAAATAAAAAAAGTGGGGTAGAAATACTTATATCTGACAAATTTAACCTCAAAGTGAAGGCAATAACAAGAGATAAGGAAGGCCACTTCATAATACTAAAGGGAACAAATCAACAAGAGGATTTTAACTCTGGTAAACATCAATGCACCAAATACAGTAGCACCCAACTACATTAAATAAAAAAAAAAAACACCTTCTGAAAGTTTTCAAGGGAGAGATCCACAGAAGTACTGTCACAGTAGGAGACTTTAATATCCCATTGACACCACTGAATAAATCCTCTAAACAAACAAAAATCAACAAAGAAACATCAATCCTACATGACTCACTAGATCAGATGGAATTAATTGACATCTTTAAAACATTTCACCCCAAGCCATAATATACATTGTTCTCAAGTGGACATGGGACACTTTCAAAAATAGAGCACATATTGGTACATAAGCAAAGTCTTTTCAGATTCAAGAAGATAGAAATCACATTAAGCATCTTTTAGGATCACAATGGCATAAAAGCAGAAATCAACTACAATAAAAACAGTAAAAAAATCAAACACCTGGAGGCTAAATAGTATGTTATTAAACAATGATTGGGTCACCAAAGAGATCAAAGAAGAAGTGAAAAGCATCTTGGTAACAAGCAACAATAAAAACACAATACAAAATCTATGGGACACAGTGAAAGTGGTCCTGAGAGGGAAGTTCATAGCTCTACAGACCTACCTCAAAAAACAAGAAAAAATGGTAATAAATTATCTAACCCTACAACTCAAAGAATTAGAAAGAGAGCAACAAGGAAAGCCCAGTGTGAACAGAAGGATGAAAATAATAAAAATCAGAATGGACATAGAGACCGAAAAAACAATAGGTAAAGTAACAACCAACCCCACTGAAATACAAATGATTATGAATAAATACTATGAACAACTCTATTCCAACAAACTGGACAAAGTAGATGAAATAGACATATTCTTAGAAAAATACAAGCTTCCAAAACTCAATCAGGAAGAATAAAAAAATCTGAATAGGCCAATAACTACCAAAGAAATAGAAACAGTAATAAAAAATCTTGCAGCAAAACAAAAGTCCTGGTCCAGAGGGATTTATAGAGGAGTTCTACCAAACATTCAAAGAAAAAATAAAACATATCCTGTTCAGATTGTTCCAAAAAATTCAAAAGGGAGGCACATTTACAAGCTCTTTCTATGAAGCCAGCAATACCTAATTTCAAAACCAGATAAACACCACAAAGAATGAGAACTACAGGCCAATATCCTTGATGAACATAGATGCTAAAATCATCAACAAAATTCTAGCAAATTAGATCAAACATTACATTAGAAAGATCATACACCATGACCAAGTGGGATTTATTCTGGGGATGCAAAGATAGTACAATAATCACAAATCAATAAATGTGATACATCACATAAACAAATTGAGAGACAAAAAAATCACATAATCATATCAATCAATGCAGAAAACTATTTGACAAAATCCAACATGCTTTCTTGATAAAAACTCTCAACAAAGTGGGAAGAAAGGGATCACACTTCAACATAATAAAAGCCTTATATGACAAACCTACAGCCAACATCATACTCAATGGGCAAAAACTAAAACCATTTTCCCCAAGAACAGGAACAAGACAGGAGATCCATGAAAGTGTACCTTGTACAAGTTTTCCCCAAATGGTGGCAGCAGCAACCAGCACTTACAGGTAGAGACTGTTGATCAGCAATAGCAATTCCTGACTGTGCAGTGGCAACAAAATAACAATGGTGAGAAAGGATGAATTCAGGGTGTGACACAGGTCCATGTAAAAACAGCCTTGAAAACAGCCGAGGTAGAGCATGGTTCAAAATTCACCAACTTTTCCTGAGTACCTAGTATTTGTGAGGCTCTATTCTAGATGCAGGTCACACAGCAGTGAACAAGACAAAATCTTTTGTCTTTGTGGAACTTATTTCTAGCATAGTGAGACACCTAATAAACAAAGTGAATAAATTATAGAGTATTTTAGAAGATGAACTATTATTTTTAAAATAATGAATGCTAAAGGGGAGGGGTGCTGGAGTAGTTGCTGGAAATTTTAAATAATGTGGTCAGGGTACATCTCTCAGAGTTAATATTTGAGCAAGTATTTGAAAGAGGTGAGGGAGCAAGCCATGTGTCTGTTTCAACAAAAAGCATTACAGCCCTGTGGTCAGCAAACTGTGGCTCCCGAGCCACATACAGCTTTTTGGCCCCTTGAGTGTGGCTCTTGAAACTTTGTGGCCCATGCGCAGAGGTTGGTTTTCAGCCTGGGCAAGTCTATTTTGAAGAAGTACTGTTGATAATTGACTCTGTTGACTAATGAGTTTGCCTACCACTGCACTAGGGTATTCGTGCACCTTTAAAGGGACTGTGGGCCATGGAACTGTGGGCTGCAAGGCTGCAGTGGGCACAGGGACGGGTCTTGGCCCATTCTCCACGCCCCCACCCAGCCCCTCCTGCTGTGGCCCCAATCCCCTATCTGCCAGCAACCCCACTCCCACACACTGATGGCACCAGTCCCACTCACACCCGCTCATGGAGCGATTGGGGCTGGCGCCCTCAGTGGGTATGAGTGGTGGCTGCTGCCTCGATCACCCCTCAGGAGCAGGAGGACGTGGAGAGTCCCTGGGGGCGATCAAGGCAGACAGCCACCGTTTGCACTCACTGACAGTTCCGAGCAATCAGGGCCAGCACCTGGTGCCTGCAGCGGGTGCAAGTGGCAGCTCTGGCACCAGCAGCAGGTGCAAGCACCGGGTGGGGCTGCAGTGCATGGGAGCAAAGAATTTTCAGTCACCACCAGAGGCTTGCCATGATGACAGCAATGGGTTGCCTTGGTCTGGCAGCCCTGCTCACCAGCTCCACCATCCCACGGTGGCCAATGCCCACCATGTTCCACACTCTGCCCACCTTCTGCCAACACCTGCCATGTTCCACGCGTGCCTCCTGGTGGTCAGTGCACTTCATAGCTACCAGTTGTTTGGATGTTCCACCATTTGGTCTATTTTTATATTAGCTTTTTATTATATAGGATGGCATATGGACCAAGGCTTTTTTATCCACTCATTTATTTGGGTTGTTCAATAGCTTGGCTAGTGTACATAATGCTGCAATTCATTGTAGAATAATATGTAGGAGTGCATATTTTCTTTTGAATTAGTGTTTTGCATTTCTTCAGATATATACCCAGAAGTGGATTCGTGGGACCATAGGGAGTTTCACTTTTCATTTTTTTGGGAAACCTCCATATTTTCCATAGTGGCTGCACCAATCTGCATTTCAACCAACAGTGCATGAGATTTCCCTTTCCACCGCATCCTCATCAAACATAGTTGTCATTTGTGGACTTATTGATCATAGCCATTCTCACAGGTGTGAAGTGATATCTCATTATGGTTTTAATTTGCATTTATCTGATGCTTAGTGCCATTGATCACATTTTCATATAATTTTTGGTCATCTGTATGTCCACTTTTGAAAAGTATCTATTCAGGTAGGTCTTTTGCCCACTGTTTTAGTTGATTTTTTGTTCTTTTAGTGTATAATTGTTTGAGTTCTAAATTTTGGATATTAACCCCTTATCAGGTGTGTCATTGGTGAGTATATTCTTCTATTCAGTGAGTGGTCTTTTTATTTTGTTGATAGTTTCCTTTAATGTGTAAAAATATTTTAGTTTGATGTAGTCCCATATGTTTATTTTTACTTCTGTATCCCTTTCCCAAGGAGATAAATCAGAAAAAAAAATATTGGTATGAGAAATATCCTGTTTTCTAGGATTTTTATAATTCTGAGTCTTTTAAGTTTTTAATATATATTGGGGTTATTCTTGTGTATGGTACAAGAAGTTAGTCTAGTTTCATTTTTTTGCATGTATCTATCTAATTTTCCCAATACCATTTATTGAATTGACTGTCTTTACTTCACTGTAGATTTTTGCCTCCTTTGTCAAATATTAATTGACTGTAAAAGTGTAGGTTTTTTTCTGGGCTCTCTATTCTGTACCATTAATCTATATGTCTGTTCTTATGCTAGCACCATGCTGTTTTGATTAGTATGGCCTTGTAGAATAGTTTGATATCAGGTTGTATGATTTTTCCAACTTTGTTCTTCTTTCCCAAGATTGCTGTGGCTATTCAGGCTCTTTTTGGTTCCATATAAATTTTTGGATTATTTGTTCTAATTCTATGAAATACACCATTGATATTTTGATAGGAATTACATTGAATCTATAAACTACTTTGGGCAGTATGGAAATTATAATGATGTTAATTCTTCTTATCCATAAGCACAGTATATATACTTTATTTGTATCTTCTTCCATTTCTTTTTTCACTGTCTTCTAATTTTTAGTACAGGTTTTTATGTCCTTGGTTAAATTTATTCCTAGGTATTTTAATTGTTTTTGATGTAATTGTAAGTTGTATTGTTGTCTTTGTTTCTCTTTCTTTTTTAAAAAATATATTTTATTGATTTTTTACAGAGCGGAAAGGAGAGAGATAGAGAGTTAGAAACATCGATGAGAGAGAAACATCGATCAGCTGCCTCCTGCACATCCCCTACTGGGACTGTGCCCGCAACCCAGGTACATGCCCTTGACCAGAATCGAACCTGGGACCTTTCAGTCCACAGGCCGACGCTCTATCCACTGAGCCAAACTGGTTTTGGCATGTTTCTCTTTCTGATAGTTCACTATCCTCCTATATAATAAAGAGGTAATATGCAAATTGACCATCACTCCAACACACAAGGGCTGCCCCCATGTCGTCAAAGATGGCCACAACCAGATGGCTGGCAGGGGAGGGCAGTTGTGGGCGATCAGGCAGGCAGGCAGGTGAGTGGTTGGGAGCCAGCAGTCCTGTATTGTGAGAGGGATCAGGCCTAAACCTGCAGTCAGACATCCCTCAAAGGGTCCCAGATTGGAGAGGGTGCAGGCTGGGCTGAGGGACACACACACACACACACACTGTGCATGAATTTCATACTCTGGGCCTCTAGTTGCTATATAAAAATTAGATGGATTTCTGGATAATTATTTGTATACTGCTACTTTACTGGTTTTTTTTTTTATTACTTCTAGTAATTTTTTTGGTGGTATCTTTAGGATTCTCTATATACAGTATCATGTCTTCTGCACATAATGATCATTTTATTTCTTCCTTTCCAATGTATATACCTTTTAATTCTTCTTATTGTCTTATTTCTGTGGCTAGGACTTCCAATACTAGGTTGAATAAGAGTGATAAAAGTGGACATCCTTTTCTAATTCCATATCTTAAGAAACATGATTTAGTTTTCCCATATTGAGTATTATGTTAGCTGTGTGTTTCTCACATATGGCCTTTATTATGTTATGTTCCCTCTATTCACTCTTTGCTGAGAGTTTTTTTTTCATAAATGGATGCTGGATTTTCTCAAAATTTTTTTTCTGATATTTATTCTTCATTTTGTTTATGTGGTCTATCAAGTTTATTGATTTGCAGATATAACAATCTTGAACCCCAAAAATGGATCCTACTTAATCATGGTGTGTAATCTTTTTAATGCATTGCTGGGTTGGGTATGCTAATACTTTGTTGAGGATTTTTGCATCTCTGTTCATCAGGGATATAATTTTCTTTCTTTTTAGTGTCTTTATAAATTTTGGAAGTAGGATGATGCTGGCCTCATAAAATGAGTTTTAGAATCTTCCTCATGAATTTTTGAAAAGTTTAAAAAGAATAGGTGTTAGTTCTTAGAAAGTTTGGTAAAATTCAATAATGAAACAATCCAGTGCAGGACATTTGTTTGTTGAAGATTTTTTTTATTATTGCTTCAATTTCATTAGTTTAATCAGTCTGTTCAAATTTTCTTTTCCTTCTTGATTCAGCTTCAGAAATTTTTTATGGTTCTAGGAAGTTATCCATTTCTCCAAGATTGTCCAATTTGCTGGCATATAATTGTTCATAATATTTTCTTATAACCCTTTGTATTTGTGTTGTCAGTTGTTACTTTATCCTTTTTTATTTCTGATTTTATGTATTTGGGTCCTTTTTTTTGATGAGTCTGGTTAAAAATTTGTCAATCTTGCTTATCTTTTCAAAGAACCAGCTCTTGGTATCATTGATCATTTGTATTGTTTTTTAATCTCTATTTTGTTTATTTCTGATTTTTATTTTTTCCTGTCTTCTGCTCATTTTTGGCTTTGTTTGTTTTTCTTTCTCTGGTGCCTGTAAGTGTAATGATAGATTGTTTATTTGAGATTTTTCTTGTTTCTTGAAGTGGGCTTGTAATGCTAGGAAATTCCCTCTTAGGACTGCTTAAACTGTGACCCATAGATTTTGGGTTGTTGTGTCCTCATTTTCTTTTGTTTCAAGGTATAAAAAGTTATTTCCTCTTTTATCATATTGTTAATTCCGCCTCTATATGTTTGTGTGTGTTTTTTCTTTTGATTGATTTCTAGTTTTAAACCAGTAAACATAGTAATGGAAGTCAGAGAACATGTTTTTGATAAAATTTCACTTTTGTTAAATTTATTAAGTCTTGTTATGTGCCCTTAAATGTGGTCTACCTAGAAAATGTTCCACATGCACTTGAAAAGAATGTATATTTTACTGCTTTGGGGTGAAATACTCTGAAGACATCAGTTAAATCAATGTGATCCTGTGTATTATTTAAGACCACCTTTTCTTTGTTGATATTCTGTCTGGAAAATCTACCCATTTTTGTCAATGGGTTGTTAAAATCCCCTGTTACCATTGTGTTACTGTTGATCTCTTCCTTTATGTTCATCAAGATTTGCCTTATATATTTAGGTGCTCCTATGTTGGGTGCATAAATGTTTAAAAGTTTTTATCCTAGTAGTGAATGGCTCCCTTTATCATCATGTGGTGTCCTTCCTTGTCTCTTATTGTCACCTTTTTTAAAGTGTATTTTGCCCTAACCAGTTTGGCTCAGTGGATAGTGTTTCTAACTCTCTATCCCTCTCCCTTCCTCTCTGTAAAAAATCAATAAGATATATTTTTTAAAAAAATAAAGTGTATTTTGCCTGGTATAAATATTGCTACCCCAGCTTTTTGTTTGTCTGTTTCCATTTTCATGAAATAACTTTTTCCATTCTTTTACTTTTATTCTGTGTGTGGTTTTCATTGTGAGGTGGGTCTCTTGTAGACAACATATATATGGCACATTGTTTTTCTTATCCATTCAGCACTTAATTTATATTTTAAGTGATTATTGATAACTACATATTTATTGTCATTTTTTTCTGTATAACTGTTACACTTTTTCTCTTTCTTCCTATGATATATCTAGATATAGATATATCAATATAGGTATTCTTTACACGTAATTACACTTAGAAATCAGCCATGCATCATTTACTTTCAATAGATATTTCAATGAATTTACATTCTGTTATTGCAAACTATAAATGTCCATTACTAGTAGGAAATTAATTATTTCTATTTTTTCCATAGACAAACTCATATGCTGAATGTTATCCAGGGGATTAATAAGTAAATTCATTACTTTCATGATAGTCTGGTCCTATACCCTCTCCTTTCTGAAATACCAGGATTACACCCTACTTTAATTAGTTTCAAAGTTCTTGGCACCCTCCTCAAAAATTTCAGTGATGAACCACCACTTTATTTTCCATTCTTATAAACTGCAATCTCTCCTCTCAACATATTATTCAAGCACAAAGTATAAATCAAATTTAAGTATTCAACTAAACAAATATGTATTAAGCATATATTATGTATGTGCAGTCTGGTGGTACAATGTAAATAAAACATTATCATTCGATACAGAAACTTATAATCTAACAGGCAGATAAATATACACCCAAATCCTAAATAATCTTGATAAAATTATATAAGAATTAGAATGAAAAATATAAAGAATACAGGAGTGTAAAAAATATCCTTAAACTAACCTGTAGCTAGTTTAAATAGTTTCACAGGCTTCCAGGGAAATAAAACCCTTTAGGTTGAGGACCAGGTAGAGTGAAGCTGGTCCTAATGAAAAGGACACTGGGTGGGGAGCATACATGGTGAGAGCAGGAGAACTCACAGCTAACCCTTAGAGGTCCTGTGAGTCTCAAAGATTTCAAAGCAGCACATGGAATTTCAGACCTTATAATATAGAGCTAAAGAAGCTAGACATAAAAGAATATGTCTATGGACTATTGAGTATATTTACATTTAATTTAAGAACATATTAAACTAACCTATTGTTATAAAAATGCAAACTGACTTTTTTTTAAGTGTGGAGATTGATTGCAAAGAGAAATAAGGACACTTTCTGAATTTATAGAACTATTTTTATCTCCATTTGAAGAAGAATTTCAAAGGTATATACATTTGTGTAAACTTATTGAACTATACAATTTCAATATTATATGTCACTCATGCAAATTGTAAAAAAACATGAATGTGTGTGTGTGTGCATGTGTAAGAGAGAGAGAGAATGTAAGAGAGAATAGAGAATGGAATGAGAGGAATTGGAGACATCAGATATTAATAATTTTTTTAGTGTTGCTGTGCAAGTGAGTAAAAGAATGTGGTGCCAGTTAACAGGGACATGAGATAAAGGAACATTTTCTTTTATGCTGGAAGAAACGATTGGAAATTTACATGCATATTGGAATGATCAACTAAAGAGAAAAATTAAGATACTTTTATAAGAGACCCCAGCAGCAAGCTAACCTACCGGTTGGAGCGTCCACCCCCTGGTGGTCAGTGCACGTTGTAGTGAGCTGTTGAGCAGCCTTAGCATATCATTACCATATTATGCTTTGATTGGTTGAATGGATGACCAGACAATGGGACACTTAGCGTATTAGGCTTTTATTATATAGGAGTTTTCCTAAGAAAATGGCTTTAGAAGTATCTATAACTTCTAAAAATGTGTAATTGTAAAAGCATCACATGTTCCTTGTTTGAGAAAATGAAAAATATTAATAAAATTAAAATAGCCAATATCCACACCTCCAACCCCTGCTACTGTTAAATACTTTGTGTGTATAGCTGCAAGTCAAAAATTTAATTGATTTTCAAATCCTCTCCTTACAGATACAGTATTTTGATGAGTAAAATTCTAAAAGTCTTCCTAGAAAGAATGATTCATGGTGGAGTAAGTCCAGGCTCCCATAGAATTAGTAAATTCTGGGAGCATAAATTAGGATAAGCAATAGGAAAAGATTTCCTCTAATAATTAGTCACCTTTATTAAAAGCAGAGATTTTTCTCAAGTAGCCCTGCCCTAG
>NW_006295731.1:884796-889170 GCF_000327345.1 Myotis davidii
GCAAAAATCAAAGTGCTTAATGGAGAGAGTTTAAAGGTCCTCAGTGTTTTCAAAGTACACACTAGTTAAATAATAATGCGGAAATGCTTTAGAACTCTGAGGCAGGTCAGAGGGAATGTTATGAACCATAGGGCTATTCGGGGCAAATATTTGACTATATGTGTGTAGGTGATGAAGACTTGATTACATAAAACAATGGTAAAATGAGAACAGATAAAATATTGATAACCATTGCCTAGAAAAGAAATTATTGAGAGATTTGACAAGAAAGAATGATTCAGGAGAAGCTATCAAGAACAGATCAAGGGAAGAACCTCCCTCATACCACACACACCTAATTTATTTAAATTAATGCAAAGTAAAGCTTGTTGTCCCTGGTCAGTTATACCAACCACATTGTTACATTCAAAAGATTTCAGACTGATAGACCAACATTTATTGAAACCAATTTAAAATACCATTTCTTAGGAGTAGCTCCTGGCCCTATGCAATGTAAGCTGAGCTAACCTTTTTGGGGTCCTTAGTTTCTGCAGCTCTTATTCAATCAACACAATAAAATCACATGTCTGGGAACAGCATATGTTACAGAGGATTCTTCCTTATAACATGGTATTGAAGGACCAAGGGTAAGAATATTTAATTTAAGAAAGTTTAGTCAATTACACAATAGTAAAACCTAATGTTTATTGGTCACTTACCACAATAACTATAATGTAGATGCCATTTTTAATTATCTCCTTTCTACAAATAATGAAATTGAGGTCCAGAAAGGTTTTTTTTAAAATATATTTTATTGATTTTTTACAGAGAGGAAGGGAGAGAGATAGAGAGTTAGAAACATCGATGAGAGAGAGACATCGATCAGCTGCCTCCTGCACAACCCCTACCGGGGATGTGCCCACAACCCAGGTACATGCCCTTGACTGGAATCGAACCTGGGACCTTTCAGTCCGCAGGCTGACGCTCTATCCACTGAGCCAAACTGGTTTCGGCATGGTCCAGAAAGTTTAAGTGGTGGTACCAAAATTTAAACTCATGCTCTGGCACTAGTAGCCATGTACATCATTGGTTTTATTATATATAATCTTTCTACTGAAATTATTTAAAAGTTAGGAAAAACAGAAAACAACTCAGGAAAATTTAAGCAAAAGTGAATTTTTAGAATTATATTAAAGGTTCAGAGAACGAACAGGAAACTAGACAACTGAACTAGGAATGACCAGAAGTGTTGGTGTAGCATAATACTGACATTTTGTTTCCCTAGTCCTCAGACATCTTCATTGATTTTTATTTTGGTGCCAACCTCTCAATCTAGATAAAGACTTGAGATTGTTTCTGTAGCATTATATTCATTTCATACCATTCAGACATTAAGTAATTTGCCAAAGTGTCTAATAAATTATAAAACTAAGGTATTAAACTCAGGCTCTTCTGACTCCCAAATTCACACTTGTGATGTTAGACCAGTTCTTTGAGGAAAAAAAATTAGACACTGAGATAAGCAGAAAATAAAAGGAGCAACATCAAAGGGATTTTTTTCTTAATATAGGCTCACAATCATCAAAGAACAAGCCTGTTTTGTGGGCAGTCAATAGAAATGACAGCTGCTACAATGGGATGGGGGTAGGGAGGTGCAGACTGAGACAAGCCCTTGCAACATCATAGCTTGCAAAGTTAATAATTTGTAAGAAAATAAAACAAATAAGTGATAGGAGGAACAAAAATCAACTTAGACTGTGTGGGGGCGTTTTATCTCAAGTTCTGAGAAGTGTGGGATATCAAACAAAACGAGTAACCCTTATTTCTCCAACCTGCAGAAACAAACTATTATATCTGAATTGCTATACTTTCCTTCTTACCTGCTTTATTGTTCTCCATGGTACTTATCACCATGTAAGACCTGATATATTTCACTTATTTAGTTCATTTTCTACCTCTCCACATTTGGAATATAAACTCCATTAATATTTTTGTTTTGTTTTGTTGGAAAATATTTTGGCACATGGTAAGCTCTCCATTAATGTCTATTGAATGAATGAGTGAATGAATGCATCATCAAGAGGATTTGTGATCCCCTCCCTTCTGATGGAGATGTAGAGGCTCTGATATCAAGTTCCAGATTTCCAACTGGCATCTTAGAAACTCGTGGCTCCTTCTAAAAACCCGATGAAGCTTTCTGATTGCTTTTGTTTAGTGTTTTTTATTTACTTTTTGTTTGGCCACCTGCTGCAGCAGGAAATTTGGAATGGTGCCATTACTGCTGGCACTGTCCTTTCTCCTACTATTTCCATGGAAATGAGTATGGGCCTAGCCAAGAACAAAGGCTCAGGAATGAGATGACCTGGGTGAGAATTCTGGTTTCAACACTAGAAAGTCATGTGCTTTGGGGAAAGTACCTTAAGACCTGAGCCTTGCTTTCTCTAAGCACCTGGGAGAAGGGGGAAGCCTGGGCAGGTGAGATCTAAGAGAAAGAAAAACTTTTAACTCCCATGAAAATTAGCAATTCAATCTCTTTAATTATTATAGCAATATTCATATTTTATATTTTTCTTGAGTAATTTTTATAGATTTATTTTTTTATTTTTGAAACACCCCAAGTTTATTAATTTATTAGTAGTATATATATGATTCTTAGCCAGAATGTGAAGCTGGACGGTTACTCTCATACTGGAAAATCGCCTACATAATATATTACAGTATGTGCAAATGTGTACATTGAAGAACTCTGCAAAAGTTTAATCAAAACCTGCTTTCAGTTTATTAAATAATTTCTCAAGAATATTTGCGGGAGGTACAGCAACCTCATGACCAAGTCATCTCTTCAGAATTAATTATTATAAAGGCAGTTTTGATTATGTTGATCCAAGTTATGCGGGGGTGGCAGGATGGGTAAAGGCAAAGTTTTATTTTTAGTTTCCCCAAATGCTATTTCACTTGAATTAGGAGGGCTTGGGAGTATCCAAGAATTACCTTTCAGAGAATTTCTGCCATATGAGTAGTGTTCCTGAAAGTTTGAACAGTTATGAGGAATAGGTCTCTCATTATCTGTCCATGATTGGAGAATTGCTTTCTCTGATAAAATCTTTACATCTCCTGGTAAAGGAGGAGATATGGTATGACAAAGAGTTTTGCCATTTGGTGAGAGCGGGGGGAGTCTTTTGTATGTTGCCGTGAAATTAGCCAGGTGCAGTTTTATGCTTTCTTTCCCAAGGTCTTCCATGAATCCTACAAGGGCACAGGACCTTTATGTGTGAAGTTGACCAGTATGAGACTGAAGCCAAAGCAGAAACTGGGTACTCTGTCAACATACTATATACTAGAGGCCCGGTGCACAAAAATTTGTGTACTCGGGGGGGGGGGGTCCTTCAGCCTGGCCTGTGCCCTCTTGAAGTCTGGGACCCCTCGGGGGATAACCACGTGCTGGCTTAGGCATATTACCCTTTTATTATATAGGATAGAGGCCTGGTGCACAGATGGGGGACAGCTGATTTGCCCTGTAGGGTGTCCAAGATCAGGATCAGGGTCCTGCTGGGGTGACTGGCCAGCCTGGGTGAGGGGCTGAGGGCCATTTTCAGACTGCCACACCACCTTCAGGGTGGGGGTCCCCACTGGGGTGCCTGGCCAGCCTGGGTGAGCGGCTGATGGCTGTTTACAGGCTGACCAAGCCCCCCAGCGGGGAACCTCACCCGTGGGGGTGTGGCCAGCCTGGGTGAGGGGATGAGGGCTGTTTTCAGGCTGGCCACGCCCCCCAGCCACCCAAGCTCCCAGCCTTTCTTTTTTTCTTTTTTCTGGGATTTATTTGTCTTCTATAATTGAAACTTTGTAGCCTTGAGTGAAACCCAGGTCTGGCTGGAACACTGGGTTGCCAGCCCCTCCTTGAGCAGAGGCCAAGGCTGGCTAGAAACAGGTATCTGGGATTTATTTATCTTCTATAATTAAAACCTTGTAGCCTTGAGCTGAGCGGAGGGCCAGCCAGGACAGGCAAGAAGCTTGGTTTCCTCCATTGCAGGGGGCAACCCAAGCCTCCTGCTTCCTCCAGCTTTGTGGTCGCTGCAATCTTAGCTCGGTTAATTTGCATACATGCTCCTGATTGGCTGGTGGATGTGGCTGGTGGGCATGGCTTGAACATAGCAGAGGGATAGTTAATTTGCATGTTTCTCTTTTATTATATAGGACTAGAAGCCCAGTGCACAAAAATTTGTGCACTCAGGCGGTAGGGGTTCTCCCTCAGCCTGGCCCGTGCCCTCTCACAGTCTGGGACCCCTCAGGAGATAACGCCCTGTTGGCTTAGGCCTGCTCCCGGGTGGCAGAGGGCACCCCCAACCCCTAGGTGTAGCCACTGATCGGGCTCAGAGCAGGGCTGATTGGGGAGTT
>NW_006295731.1:890766-894147 GCF_000327345.1 Myotis davidii
GGCTGGAATCAGTGGTGTCTGGCAAACATTGACTTGCCTTTGTTTATCACAGTTGGGGTTTTCAGTTTTCTTAGTAGTTCAACTTGTACTTGAGTCACCAGATGCAAATTAGACATTTCTCTCTTCAATTCCCAGTATACATTTTGCACATCATCACTTGAAATGCTTAGTCTTTGGCAATCTCTTCTCTGCAGATTTTCTTCCTGAGATGCATCCTTTGTTTGGCTTTTTGTAGCTCTATTCTGAGATTGTTACATTCTTTCTTCATCAGTTCTAGTTCTTGTTGTAAGCCATGGATCTTCAGGTCACAATTCAACTTTTCCACCTTCCAGGTTGATGAAGGTGGATTTAAATTCCTTATCACCTGCTGAGTTTCCACCTCTGTTCTTAGCTGGAGGAGTTCTACTTCTTTAGACTGCAGCTGTTCATTCAATACTTTCAATGATTCAGAGTTGTCTTTATTCATTTTATCCAACTTGCTCTTTAAATTATCTCTATCAATGCAAACCTCTAGGTATGCATGGTAGGCCTTATTTACTTGTTCTCATCCTACAGAACTTGTTTCTCCATCTAATAAAGTGTCTATAAGCTTTTCTTCCAAAAATCTTATTCTTTTCTTTAGGAAAGAGTTCTCTTTTTCTGAATCCTTGAGTCGTTTTTTGATTTCTTCATATGCAGTGACAGGGGCAAAATGTGAAGCAACAGACTCATCTGAATATGTTGAGACCAGATCACTGTATCTCTCCTATGGGCTTTTTCATGATTTAGAATGCAGATATCATCTTCTACCAGTGTATCCATGACAGCCCGAGTCAGGCTACATAGTGCGCAGCTGAGTTTCGATTCCCCAGCATTAGGAAACGGGTCATCAGGGATCACCACAGGCTTCCAGTTTCCTCAAAGACACTGCCACTTCCCCTGCAAAGGCCTCTGTTCCGGGTACACCATGGAGGGATTCCCATTGCTTTGGCCTCGGCTGCACCAGGACTGATCAGTGGGCTGGGGCCCAGAGGATCAGGAAGGAGTCTATTTTTTATAGATTTTTATCTTTCTGGAAAATTTTCACTTTATCTAGGTAATCTAATTATTGGCATACCGTATGAATAAGGTATGGTATCCTCTTTATAATCCTTTTTTTGTTCCCCTAAGGTCTGTAGTAATGTCTCCACTATCACTTCTGATTTCAGTAATTTGGTTATTTTCTCTTGGTCAGTCTACCTAGTGCATGCAGGTCAATACGGTTGATCTTTTCAAACAACTAACTTTTGTTTTTGTTAATCCTATCTAGTGTTTTGCTGTTCTTAATTTTCTTTATCCCTAATCTCATATTTATTATTTCTTTTTTATTTTGTTTGCTTCCAGTTTCATTTTCTGTTATTTTTCTAGTTTCATAAAATGGAAGGTTAGATTATTGAGATAATTTTTCCTTTTAATCTTGGTGTTTACAGATATACATTTTCTTCTAAGTAATGTTTTTGCAACATCTCATAAGTATTGGTATGCCAGTTTTTCTTATTTTATCTCAAAGTATTTTCTAATTTCTCTTATGATTTTTTTCTTTAGCCCATTTGTTTTTTAATAGTGTAATGTTTAATTTTCACATATTTCTGTGATTTCCAGATTTTCTTATGTTATTGATTTGTAGCTGTATTCTTGTGAGGTCAGATAAGATACTTTATACGATTTCAATATTTTTAAATGTATTGAGACAAATTTTATTGGTTAACACATGGTCTACCCTGTAATAGGTTCTATGGGTACATGAGGAAAAACTTATGGTCTGCTGTCCTCGAGTGGTGTGTTCCATATGTATCTGTTACGTCTAACTGCTTTACAGATTTATTTACACCTTCAATTTCCTGCTGGTATTTTGTTTAGCTGTTCTATCCAGTAGTGAATATGGGGTGTTATACCCTCCAACTATTATTGATGAATTGCTTGTTTCTTCCTTGAAATCTGTCTGTTTTTGCCTTATATATTTTGGACTTTACTGTCAGGTGCATATATGTTTATAATTATTATATTTTCATTAATTGAAATGTTATTATATAATGTCATTTTGTTCTTGTAATAGTTTGTCTAGTAATAGTATAGATGCACCAGCTCTCTTTCAGTTACTATTTGTTTGGAATGTCTTTTTCTTCCCTTTACTTTCAACCTACTTGTATATCTGCATCTAAAATGAGTTTTTTTGTTGGATTATGATTTTTCTTTGTTCTGTCCAACTCTGCCTTGTAATTGGAGAAATAAAAAGTGCCATCAATGGTAACTGGATAAGATAAATCAGTATTAATGTGTTTTTTGTTTGTAACACCTCTTTTTTCTTATATGATTTAAAAGACAACTACAAAGCTCTATCCTGTTAGCTCAGTGGGTAGAGCATCAGCCTGCAGATCAAAAGGTCCCAGGTTCAATTCCTATCAAGAGCACATACCTTTGTTGCCGTCTCCTCCCCTGCCCATGCCCTGGTCAGGGGCATGGGCAGGAGGTAACCAATCAATGTGTTTCTCTCACATTGATATTTCTCTCTGTCTTTCCCTCTCTCTTCCACTCTCTCTAAAAATCAATGGAAAAATATCCTTGGGTGAGAAAAATAAAAGACAATTACAAAAACCAATATTACAAATATATAATTATAAGCACCCTATGTATAAAAATAAAGATATAATTTCTGGCAATAACACTATTGGGAGAGCAATATGTATGAACAAAGTTTTTTTATATGATATTGAAATTAGTATAAATTAAGATGTTAATCATAAACTCAGGGCAACAACTAAGAAAATAACTAAAAAACATACA
Source organism: Myotis davidii (assembly GCF_000327345.1). Taxonomy (NCBI): domain Eukaryota; kingdom Metazoa; phylum Chordata; class Mammalia; order Chiroptera; family Vespertilionidae; genus Myotis; species Myotis davidii. The sequence continues at coordinate 893,569 of NW_006295731.1, forward strand.
GCTTGGTAAATGACAAGAATAATAAAATGATATGGAGACGATATCTATTTATTTAAAAAGAAGGCAATAATTGATTAATTGAGGAACAAATAAATAAATGACATATTAAAAAAACTTATAGATGTAAGGCCTTTCTCATCAGTAATTACATTATACATAAATGGCTTCAGGTCATGATCCACTACGGGCAAACACTTCTGCCATGAAACCCAGAAAGAGTCCCATCTACACTAATAAAAGAGAAACATGGTAATTGGCCTACGACCGCTACCCATCCCATTGGCTAATCAGCAAGATATGCAAATTAACTGACAGCCAAGATGGCGACCGGCAGCCAAGCAGCTTAAACTGAACATGAGGCTTGCTTGCTTCAGTGATGGCGGACTCCGACATTCCCTGCCTGCTGTTGCAGGCCTCTGAGCCTGCAGTTTGAAGCATAGTAACATATAGAAGCTAAAAAAAAAAAACTCCAGAAACCTGCTTTCAGCGAGCCAGGATCTCAGAGCTGGAGTCAGAGCTGGCGTTATATATTGTTTCAATTACCTACTTTCCGGAGCAGAGGCCTAAGAGCTGGAGCCT
>NW_006295731.1:895271-903432 GCF_000327345.1 Myotis davidii
ACTCCCCAATCGGCCCTGCTCTGAGCCCGACCAGGGGCTGCACCTAGGGATTGGGCCTGCCCTCTGCCACCCGGGAGCAGACCTAAGCCAGCAGGTCGTTATCTCCCGAGGGGTCCCAGACTGCGAGAGGGCACAGGCCAGGCTGAGGGACTCCCCCTTCCCCCCGAGTGCACAAATTTTTGTGCACAGAGCCTGTAGTACTATATAATAAAAGACTAATATGCAAATTGTCCCCTCCGGAGTTTGACTGATCAGGAGTTCAACTGTTCATTATGACGTGCACTGACTACCAGGGGGCGGCACAAAGTGAAGGAAGGCCATGACTGGGGGAAGGAAGGCCCCGATCAAGCCTGTTCACTATCCAGGACTAGGGACTCTACCTGCATATGCACCAAGCCTCTAGTTGAACTATAAGCTATGGATGCTGTCTGGACATTTCAGGATTCTTTTATTCAGGTTATTGAAGGCAAGAAAAGAAATCATCATCATTTGTGGTCATCCTTCAGACAAAAAACAAAAAAATGAATCCCTGCCCAAAATTTGATTCCCTCCTCAGCACCAAAGAAGGGAATACTCTAGTTTTCTTATCAGCTTGCCTATATGTAGGGCACAAGGGGAAGAGGAAGATGTGAGACTTAAAGGATGTCAGCAATCAAATATAACTTACACTCATATTCCATTGGTGAGAATTTAGTTTTATGACTACATCTGACTTCAAGGGATGCTAAGAAATGTAGTATAGCATTGAATCTATGTGGCAGTAATTCTATCACAATAGAAAAAGATAGAGTTGATGAATTCTTTATGATTAATAACTTTACTCTCTTGTACTCTGTTCCCCCTTAAGTTTTTCCCTTTTATTCTAAAAAGTTAGTCATAGATTTTTCCTTCTGTGAAAACATTTGTTTCTTCCTTTCCACTCCATTCTTTATAACATTTATTTATTTTTCTTGTTTTACTTCATTTTTTTTATAGTTATTTTATGGACAATATTATAAATTTAAGGAAATTATCTTTTATTCTTAGTATGCTAAAATGAGTTGAGATTTATAAGGTTAATAGTGGTAGTCCTTCTAGATCTAGCCACAGGAATGAATGATTTGAATGAGGTTTAGTCTACAATGAGATATATGAATTATCTGAAGGTCAGTGTCTTGGTAATTCCTGATTACCCCGTGGAGACACTGATATTCCTCACAGAACAACCTCTGATCCAACTCATTTGGGGAGGTTTAGTAAGGAGCCTGTATGGCATTTACTCTGGCTTCTGGAGGTAAGGTCTAAGCTAGAGAACATAAATGTGCAAACTAGGACACGCACACTACAACCTTTGTTCTGACACCAGCCCACTGTCTGATTTTGACCAAAAGGAATAACAACTAATATTTACAAGGCTTTCTATCAGATGCCTGGCTCTGTGATGAGCACATTACACATTTTGCAGCATGGAATGTTTACAAAACCCTGATGACATGGATATTATTAGTGTTCCAATATTACAGATCAAGAAAATAAGATATGCAGGCTTTAGTACCTCGTCCAAGATCACAAAACAGTAGAATAACAGAGCCAGGATTGTAATATAACTTCAGTGAAACCAAACTCCATGCTAGCAATGAATTTTCTGTACCACAAGTCACTTTTCTTATTTGGATTTCCAATTTCTTATCCAAAAAGCCAAAATATAAAGTATGCAAAGAATAAGCAAGCCTCCATTCAAATGGATCTAATAAGAAAACACTAGAATGTTTGTGGGCTATATACTTTTCTAGACATACATATTTATTTTGATCTTTAAGCACAATATCTGAATATATATATGTATATATTATTAGGCAGCCGGTCAATTCCTGTCACTGAAGAGTTTCACCTTACAGCTAGAATTTCAACACCACATCATTAACACTCACTATCCTGTTTATGTGTAGCGAATTATAATACTAGGGCTTTAAAAACAAATTATATAAGATGAAATCTAGTTTGATCATTGGGGGTAGGATAGCATGCACAGGCAAGGTAAGGAGAGGTTGTGGAAGGATTTAAGGATAGGGAGATATTAAACTTTGGTAAAAGTAGACAAAAAGACAGACTAATTAGGATATTTGTGCTTGAGTGAAGTGGGATAGGGGTGGAACATTTGCAAAGAAGTCTGATTACAAAGGAAGGGTTATGAGATATTATATGAATGGATGACTATCTTTCTCTACTCCAAGCTTATAAATTAGCAATTAGGAAATTTTTTGAGGAAGAAGTAGGCTTGTATTGAAAAATTCATCTTGGTCTCTCTTGTTCTTTTGTCCAGGCGTTTTAAGTCACAAAAGCCATATTTCTAGTGGTAGCTCTCATTCTGTGACTCAGTCCTATAGTGGAAGCACATTTTTACAATTCACTGATGGCAGTTCTGATAAGTACACAAATAATTGTTCTGATGGGATGGAAAGGAGGTGGTTGAGATGTTCATATATAATCTACTATATTTGCATTGTTTTATATTCATTGACCTTATTAAGAGAATACTGGAATATAAAAACCTGATTTGTATTTCAACTATTCTCTAGAAGGCAGAAGAGGGGTCATTTGCCAGTGCAGTCAAATTCCTTGGAGCTAAATAACTGGAGATATTTCTGATAAAGTGGAATGCATTGACATGGGCATGCCTTCCTTTGCTTCAGATAATGAGTTACTCATTGACTATCTAAATATTTGGTCACAAGTGTGGCCTTTTACACACCCAGTGCAGCTCAGCTGGGATCCAGTCTCTACCCCTGCCCAAAGGAAAGCACATCCAGCCCACAGAATCATATCAGGCTATACTGTTTATTTCTCATTGCAATAGGTACAAGTAATTAGCTAACAGCCTCTTTCCAAACTACACTTTCGTTGGGTCCACAACTTTCCCTAGAAAGAGAATGCTCCTGGTATTTTTCTCCAAAATTAGTAATAGGAAAGATCTTTCTAATTGGATGATAGGGCGTAGGAGAGTTATCTCAGCCTGATCCAGAAATATGACTTCAGGGACAGCTACAGCTTCGGATCCCTTTTCACCAATGTGCAGCACAGCCTTGTGGGCAGCCTGTAGAGGGAGAACAAACACCGCTGATGCCCTCAAGACACAGTAATAGTCTTTGGAATGGTTTTGAAGCAATCCATGAGAATTAAAAAGGTACTACTCCTTTACCATACTATGTTCATGGTGCTTTAATATGAAGGCTACTTGGTTTAAGTGTAATTAAGAAATATCTGGTTATTCTCCATGGCTTTCTGCCTCTATAAGTCGAGAGAGAGAGAGAGAGAGAGAGAGAGAGAGAGAGAGAGATCAACTTGTGAAAGAAACCTTAATCGGTTGCCTCCTATAGGTGCCAGGACCTGAGATCAAACCCAAACCAGATACCCTTTGGTGCACATGACACTCCAACAAACTGAGCCACACTGTCCAGGACTATAAATCACTTCTTAAGCTTTCCCCTGCCTTCACCATTTCCTCCATAACTGTATCTCATCAGTTCTGGTCATTAAGTTTTTCCATAAGAATCGTTAGGACATGAAGGTCAGGGATGGAAGTAACTGTTACAGTAACTTGTTTAGGAGTAATAACAATGACTCTGGGGTGAATCTGACCTAAGAAGAGTAATTCTGGCTCCTTATGCTTCAGAATCCTCATTGATTAACTCACTCTCACTGGACCTTCCAGATCATACATTCAGAAGCTCTAGTCCACCAACTTACTTTGGAAAGTTTAAGACCATTGTCCTCTGTGAGTTCAGAAAAATCTGCATTGTCAGCAAAGGCATCCTGGATGCCCATCTTCAGAAGGATGGTTCCAAGGTCATATGTGGAAGAAATGGAAAACTTTGGAACAAACAAGTCAATCCACCTGTGGGGGGAGGAGGTGGGAACACATGTCTATCAGCACACTAAACTCATTATTCCCTTCCTCTCTTTGTTGACATGGTATTATATTGAACTCTGATCCTCCCCTAGATATTGACAATCATTGCTATATAAGTTAATACATGACACCAAAACCATGGAAGTTATCCTGGAAGGAATATACTTTGGATCAGCCAACATTGGACTGCAGCACTAGAAGTAGGGAGATATGATTCACTTATAATCAAGAAGAAACATATCTGGCGTGTTGCCCAAGGTTGGGGAGCCAATGGCATGAATTTCAATGGAGAGTAAAAGCACATGGATAATTTTATTGTTTTCCATCTCATTCCCAGCCCAGTATGGCTATCCATCCAAGTCTTAACGTAAATCCTATCCTTCCTCCAAACTCTAGTTGGCCTCTGGGAAAGCATCAATTTATTTGCTGGCTGACTTCAGAGTTAATTTTATCTTTGTAGCCCTAACTTCCTCATTTGAAAAATGCATATAATACTATTGTTTTCACTTGTTTGTTGACGTGCTTGGATGAAACGAAGTATGTAAAGTGCCCAGCAAAAGAACTGGCGCAGATTATCTTCTCAGTATATTTTTGCATTCATCACACAACTGTTAAGTGCTTCAGTGTGATTTTCCTGTCTTTGAGTTTCTGCTGAACTCAATCTTACCTGTACCATTATTCCCACCCTCAACTTTCCACATCATCTAAGATGTTTACCCCTTTTGTAGTAAGCGGTTCCACTTCTTCAGTGTTTTAGATGACATGGCCCCTTCCACCCACTCCATCTGGCCCTCTTTGGGAAGAACAAATAGTGCCAGAGCATTCTTGCTATAGTCCATTTGCACCACCGTACAGTTCAGCTCCGTATCCACCAGATGATAGTATTGCTCTGTCTGGTGCATCATGGGCACTTGCACTGTTGTAGTCTTGTCCACTAAGAAGCTGGAACCCTCTTCTGTCTTGGATGGATCAAAAGGATTTGCCCACCGGGCTTGAAAAACAGAAAGACAAAAGTTGTTTGTTTTAAACCAGTATTAGTATCAGTGTGAGCTTTTCCATCAGCCATCTTATCTAATATTTAAGACCACCACAGAGGTAGGTACCTACTTTTAACCAATTTGACAAGTGAGTAACTAAGTTTCATGGAGAGAAGGTGTCTTTACATGATCTCATTGCTAGCCAATGGCAGAGCCAAGAGTCATACCCAGGAATGTTGAACTATACATTCAACAGGTGTTCCATCTGTGTTCAAAACCACTATACTTACACTAAATCCATCAGAGCCACAGTTTTCTCTTCCGTAAAAAGGTATAAGGACATCCAACACACAGGGTGAAATGAGACAAAAGATCTGTTCTGCTGTTTTATCTGTCTACAAGTGTGTGGCTTGTGGCCAAGAATTGTTCACTCCTCCACTAAATGTGGCTGGCATGTGCTTTAGAACCAGGAGATATCATTTGGGCACAGCACCTTCAGAAAAGAGTCACATGACTCTTGTTGTTACAAGTACCAGCTTTAGAATCAGACCACCTTGTTTAGGAATAACAGCTCTGAAAGTTATTAATTCTGTGAACTTGGGCACTTGTAGGGATGAGATGAGACAATGTGTGTAAACCACACACATAGCATGATGCTTGATACATAGTGAATGCATAGTATATGATAGAAGTATGTGTGTAACATGCCAAAGAATGCACAGCAAAATCACAAAATCTTTTGGAAACCATAATTCTCTAGTTATATGTGAGCAGGATGATCATATCATTGTCACTAACTTCTCTGAAATTGCTCTTTCCCGAGAAAATTCCTGGTTTCACCCACAGAGCTGTGTTCCTCCTGGAAGATCCAAAACTACACACAGCTATGTCTGGTAGAGCCGATCACTATGGTAGGAAACCTACTGATGCTAGTGCGAAGAGACCATGAGCTCCTCCTAGTGCCATACCAAATTATCAGAACGCTGAAGTTGAAATGGACATCTTAGAGCCTTACCTTTAAAGTGAATATAGTTCACCAGGACCATGATAGTGTTTGGTTTGAGGTCTTGGATAAGACCGACAACTTTCCCTTTAGTTTTCTTCTCCACATGACTATTGACTGCCTGCTGGGCTGCAGAAACATTGGAGAAGTTGGTAGAAAAGACTTCAGTCTCATACAGGTTTTTTACATCATCCAAGAACTTTGGTGATGGTTTCATCTGCTTCTCAATAAAGAGAGCATTTCCCATCTGTAATTCCAGCTCCTTCTTTGGAAAATTCAGTGAACAGATCAGGTGCTGAAAGCCCTGCTGGATCTCTGCTGTTGTGGTATCTGTGAGGTTAAACCCCAAACTTTCCAGAATTTGAGTTTGGGTGCTGGAGCAGGCCCCAGTGGAGAGCATGGCCAAAGCTGCAGAAATGCTCACAGGGGAAAATAAAATGTTCCGATCTGGGGTCTCCACAGTGAACCTCCGGTACAGGTTGAATGCAAAGTCAGCATTGATGGATGACATCTTATAGAGAGTGGCATTTTGTTGGGAGGAATGGCAGGTGGTTACTTTGCCTTCAGAGGTGTTAGGTGGTGCACAATGAAGCCCAAGTACCAAGAGAACCAGATAGAGGAACAGTGGCATTTTGGAAGGATGATAATCTATAAGAAATTAGGTTAAAGAACCATTGTGGATCTTAGCTGAATGAAAACTCTGAGCCAGAAACACTTAATAATTACTGATTATGATTAGTAAAACAATATAAAATATTTGATGGCATGATCACCAGGGGTTGTGTTGAGGTCTCTCTTCCCTGAAAAACTGAAGAAAAATCTAGGAGCAGGGAGTAGGAGAGATGGCTTGCTGGGGCAATAGAATTAATGGCATAAACTGTCACTCAGATGTAATCGCAACATATGAAAACTCTGAGTAAATTAAATGTAGGAAAATTGAATTACTTATTAGAACTAGAGGCAACCTTTTGGAGAGAGAATCCTCAGATAAACTAGGAGAGTACTCCTTCTGCTTACATTATTTTGTGTAAATTTGAATTTGGGGTATTTTTGATTTAACATTTTTCTTAAGATAAAAATTTGTAAAATGAGATGAGAGAATATCTGTACTATTATTTGGATAAAAGACAAAAGACAATAATTTTCACAAGATATATTCAGTTGAAATGGAAGGGTGGTGGTTTATACAGCTGTATACAAGGTCATAAGCTGAAATTAATGTAATACATGGAAGCCACAGGAATGTTTTCAAACAACAGGAAAATAAAAGTATAACATTTTGAATTTCAGATATCTCTCTCCATTAGTATCAGCTGCAAAATAATCTCTAAGTTGCAAGACATCTTATACCATTATTTTGCACTCATTAATGTTACTTTTTAATTATTAAAGCAGAAACTAGAAATATGATGAGAGATTTGATGAGTCCAAAAGATTACAAGGCTGAGGAATAAGGAAGTCAGTTGTGGAATCCAACAACCATGGACATGTGTTCAGAAGGAAAATAATCCATGGAGTCAAAGTAATAATGCTTCCATAGCCCTCAATTCTCTTCCTGAGTGATCTCATCCACTCCCAGGAACACCACACAAAACAATATACTCTAGTCCACATTGCTTTTCTGTTTTCTCAGCCATTTATCCAGCTACCTAATGAATATATTCACCAGAAAGTTGCACACATTCCTTAGTTTAGGATACTATACTGCTCTTCATCATTTTCTATATTACTCTCTACTGAGACTCCCAGGCAAGAAACCTAGGAGTCATCTGAAGGGCTTCTTTCATTCTCATTTCCCTCATCTAATGAAAGTACTATCTCTTAAATACCAATTAAAACTCCTTTTTCTTTCTTTTTATGTCACTGACTCAGTTCATGGCCTGAACCCTCCTTATTCAATTTTACTATTCAATCTCCACATTGTCACCAGAGTCCTCTTCCTATAACAGTCACAGAGGCTGGTAAGAAGTCAATTATCAGATGACCACTTTAAGACCTTGACCTGTGGAGCTAGGAGTTTGGATCCCATGGTTATCTGGGATTCTGACTTGCTGATAGAAATGTTCAAAGTTTCCAAAGAGAAAAAAAGTACTTACAGCACATAGCAAAGAAGCCACTTGCATCTCTCAGAAAGCAAAATATTTCCATCTTTATAAAGTGTTCTGTATTGCAAAAGTAGAGCAATCTTAGTTATTCATTAACCCCAGCATCAACCCTGGGATGATAATTTCAAAGCTGATGCACTAAAACGAGGCCAAAAGAAGAAAGTAAAAAAAAAATGATGTGGATGGA
>NW_006295731.1:904510-911749 GCF_000327345.1 Myotis davidii
ACATGGGCAAGTTAATTAATATCACTGAACCTCAGTTTCCTCATGTCTATAGTGGAATGATAACAATCCCCACATCCTGTGGTTATTGGGAGTATCAAGTGATATTTAGAGGTGGTGTCTGTAAGCTCCTATGTAGTGCCTTGCACATAGCAAAAATTCAGCACCTGGAATTCTCTTCTTCAATTACCATCTTGATTCTCTTCCCCCACAGTCCCTGTACTCCACCCCCACCTCCATTCCTGACTGCTCGTCAGTTCTGCTTTCTGGAAATGCATTCTCCCTAAGATGAAATAGATTAATTGACTCCTAATTTGTAAGATTTTCTTAAAAACACTACTTTATGATTTGTGTAAAGCTGCTGGGGATAGCACATTGACTACAGAATAGCTAGAAAGTGTAACCATATCAATATATTTGATCAGATCTAAATTACATATCTCCTTCTTGGAATGAACAATATCATAATCCATTCCCACACATATTTCTCAGACTTTTGTTTTAGAAATTACACAGTTCAAAGTTCAACAGTTTTTGAAATATATAAACTTTTTTTTTACTACTTTTGACATTATATTTAATTATCCATCCTAGGCTGGGAGTTAATGATGGGATCTGAGTCTAGTTACGTGTTTGGAAACATTATTGCACATGGAATAGTGGCATTAAGAAAACTGGCTTCATATTAAAATTTAGGTTTCACAAGCATGGAAATTCTGTCTATTTAAGCAAGACAGAAACATCCTAATTGAACAAAGAGAAGAACTGTTCTGTCAGCAAGGGAAGCTCAGTGGGTATTCTGGGCTTGAGGTGACTTTAATTATCTCAATTTTCCTATTCTTAAGTTTTCACTTTTTTATTTCAGTGACTAACTTTGACAAAAGTGACCAGTCAATGCTGGGAAATCAATTACTTATGAAATTTGGTAATTCTCAGGATCAAGTCTTGAGTATAGATTTGGCTAATTTAATCCTCTAGAGTCTAGCTGCATTAGATAAGTAATTCTATCTGCATGTTGACTGGCTTCAGTATAGGCTTTGAGCATTTGAGCCAGAAATTTAGGGTTTTCATCATAGCATTCTTTTCCTTAAGCATTCTAATGCCATCACAAGCTTTCAGCTCATGGCACAAACTCTGAATTTCTTGAAACCTCCAGCCTTCTCTCCATGTCAGCCATGCCTTCAAAAGGCTCTATATTTCAGAGGACCACTTAATTAGTTATTTTGTCATTTAATTTAATGTTATGAGTTTTATTTCATTATTTCATCTCATATTCCCCCTCTAGAATACAAATTGGATTTTAGCTGCCTTTACCTCTACTAGACCAGATAATCAACTTCAAATGTTCTTAATTTCTTTGAATTTTATTGTATAAAAGCAAATTCTTCATATCTATATCTGTATCAGTCAGAGATTATAGCTCTCTAAACAATAATAACTGCCATTGGATAACCTTAACAGAAAATGCATTTATTTTCTGTCATAATTCTATGCTAAATTAACAAAATTAACAAGAGAATCTTGTTCAATTTATGTGGAAGGAGAAGTGGAGAAAAAGTTATAAATCTAACCTTGTTTATGGATATTTAATGGCTCATCTGAACCTCCACTGGAGGCAATACAATTGTAAAGCAGGTAATAAAATGATGTAGGGAAGAAGTATGTATATACCCATGCAAGTGGGAACAAAGTGTAAAGGTATTTGTGTTCCATGAAATGTTGGCCAAAGAGCAACATCAGCAGAGTAAAGGTTTAACTATTAGGTGGATTAGATGATGCATTCTGTGGAAGTCAGTGGGCATCCCCCCACTCCCCAGTGCTCATCTTTATTTAATGTGTTCACAAAAAATTGTCCATGCCAGCTAGGATGGAGGTTATGCTTGTGCTCAGAAACATGGACCTTCATTTAACATGGCTGATCTCACTACAGTTACATTGGATATCAATACAATATGGCACCATTTCTCAGGAATCTAGTGAGCTACGTGGTTTTAGTTTGATTACTATGGGCTACATCTGTCATGGAAGGGACATTGTTTTATTATCACAGGAATAAAAAAAGACTCTAAATAGAGCTTCACTTTCCTGAAATGTTTTTGTGAAAGCTACCATCCAAGGAGTTATGAACCATCATATATATCACCTTACTATTCTACATAGCATTTGTATTGACCAAAAAAATTATTTCACACCAAAATATAGCAATGGACTAATATTCATGAAATTGAGAGTTCTGAATATTTTTTCTATCACTGTGAAACAGCTGGCCTAATGGAGAGTAGGAAGGCCTTTTGACGACCCAATTAGCAGCCAGCTAGCCCTGGCCACTGTTCTCAGTAGTGAGAGCATCGACACACACATTGAATGGATTGCAGGTTTGATTCCCAGTCAAAAGCACATACCTGGGTTGCAGTTTCAATCTCCTGTCCCAGTCGCATACATTTGGGAGACAACCAATTGAAGTGTCTCTCTTACATTGAAGTTTTTCTCTCTCCCTCCTGTCCACTCTCTCTAAAAATCAACGGGAAAAATAAACTTGGGTGAAGATTAACAATAACAAAAGAAGCTAGCTAGACATGATCTAGTAGAAAAGGACAATGACCTCTGTCATGTGGTATATGCTCTAAACCAGCATCCAAGATATGGTACTCTTTCTCCCATAGCTTAGATTCAAAGGATCAGGAATAAAGAAGTGAAAGTGTGTGTGTATACTCTCATGATTCCCCTACTAAAGCACTAGCGCAATTCTTGCTTCCTGTCCCAATGAACTAGGATCTCCTGCTTCAAATGGCTTAATTTTCAAATAAATGAATTCCACCATGGGAGCAAAAAGTTATTCCATTGAACGTGTAGTTGAGATTACCACTTAGACACTTTAGATTACTCATGGCACTGAATCCATATGAAAAGATGGGAGTTAGAATACTATTGAGCTGGTAGATCCTGACTATCAAGAGAAAATTTCATAACTGCACAAAATGGTAGTTTGTAATGCTGGAGTTACGCACAGCTACCTCATAGTACTCCCATATCCTGTGAATAAAATCAATGGAAAACTATGGAAATACATACAAACAGGACTGCTAATGATCCAGACCTTTTAGAAATGAAGAATTTGGGTCACTTAACCAGGTAAGGAATCTCAATCAGCTAAGTGGCTTGCTGGGGTCAGTGAGTATATGGACTGGGTAGTGGATGAAGATAGTTGAAAACACCAATTATGACCACCAGACCAGTTGCAAAACAGAGGAGTGTAATAGTCATCAATATTTCTTCCTTATTTTGATATCAATCTATCCTAGCTTATATTAACCAGGGTTGTTTTTTACCTTCCTTCCCCTCTATTATTTACTATTTTCATAAGATGTGTTCATTATCGTTAACTTTATGTCATTGTACACGTTACATATATCAAAGAGGACTCAGGAAACATAAACATCACCAAAAATTGATAAAAGGATTTGTATCTGCTTTTATGAAGAGGGTTAGCGTGTTCTCATGGGACGGTTGCATCATGATAGGTGGAAGCAAGGCTTTGCTCTTTTCTTTAATTGGGAGTGTAAATCTGTGCAAAGTTGTAGGGCTGGACCATGAAAGTTCTGTCCCATGTTAAATTCACTAAGAAAAACTACATTTTCAATAATTCTTCAATGCTTCCAATTAGATTTGGACCCATAAACTTTTGCCTAAGTTTTGGAACACAGAAATGAAACAGTAACCATGTTTCAGTCTTGAAAGGATAATGTGGGTCAGGAGCCCTGTTATGGGTCACAATTTTTTGTGCATGTGCTTGTTCCCCTTGTTGGCAATGGCAGTAGCCAGGCTCATAGCTTCAGCTACTAGGGTAGTATATTTCCAACTTCTCTAATTTTCAGGTCAAATTCAGGAGGGAATTTGTAGGAAGTGATCTACTTCTCCCACAGGTCATTTGTGGCAGCAAATTTTTGAGCTTGAAGAGAGATATATTTCGACATGATTTCCAAAGAGGAAAGGGAAAGATATTTCTTCTATCTTGTTTTCATGTTGCCATTTCCTCTACATTTCCCCAGTTCATATTCATTCTTCCTTCCAAAAGTCCTATGAGTTAAGGATCAGCACCAGAAGCCAAAGGAACAGCTGAACCAAGACTATTTTACCCATTCTCATAATAGTGTAAATCAACTCTCTATTATAAACCCCTTATTCTAGAGAAAAATAATCAAGGATGCTCTGAGATGACAAGAGCATTTGAAGGGGCAAAGTAGAAACTGTCCTACCCAGTCAGGGGTCATTTGAAGTACACCTTAAGTCCTCCCTCCTTTCTTCAGAAAAGCCCTCCTCCCATGATCTCTCTTGATTCTTTCAGCTACACTGTCTGTAGTCAATATATTATATGTAAGTAAAGATTTAATTATAGATTAACTTCACAATCAGCCTAATCCCTCAGCCAGACTTTGTCCTCTTTATTTCCTGGGGCTATGGCACCTCTTTCTCAGTCCCTGGCTACATTTTGTTGTTGATTCCTGCTTTATTGAGTTATAATTGACAAATAAAATTGTATATACTTAAGGCATATAAGGTGATGATTTGATATAGAAATACATTGTGTAAGGATCACCACAATCAAGTTAATTAACTTATAAACATATCCATCACCTCACATAGTTACTATTTTTGTTTTCTGGTGAGAACCTTTAAGATTTACTCTCAGCAAACGTCAAGCATGCAATTGAGTATTAGTTAGTCACTCTGTCATTAGATCCCTAGAAATTATTCATCTTAAAACTAAAATGTTGTACCCTTTGATTAACATCTCCCTCTTTCCCCACTTCCCAGCACCTGGCAACCACCATTCTACCTTTTATAAATTAGATGTCTCTAGATTTTACATATAAGTGATAACACAGTATTTGTGTGTATTTTTCCTGGCTTATTTCATTTAGCCTTATGTCCTCTGTATATACCTTATGAAGTGATCACCCCAATAAATCTAGTACCCATCTGACACCATACATAATTGCTACAGTATTATTGACTATATTCCCCATGCTGTACTTTATATCTCTGGGATTATTTTTATAACTGGTGTGTCTTGACTATTGTGAATAATGCTGCAATGAACATGGGAGTTCAAATGTCTCTTTGAGATACTTATTTCCCCCAGATAATTAAAATAAAAGCCAAACTCATAACTTTTAACACAATCAGCCAGGTAATTAGCGATTAAACCCCCATGTATCTGGGGGCAAAAATGATTCCTCCTAAACCAAATTAGAATGTTCATGATGAAGACCCTGTATACTAATCAGTAGCGTCTCTTAATATTTCAGGAATGGGCCAAAGATATTGTTGTTTTGTTTAGTTTTTTTATGGATTTTTGTTTTTGTCTTTTAAAAAATTTTTATTGTCTACAGTTTTACATATGTTTCCTTTTTCCCCAGTTGACACCCCCCTTCCAGCTATTCCCATCCGGTCAAGCCCCCATTGCCCAAGTGTCTGTGTCCACTGGTTATGCTAAGATGCATGCATACAAGTCCTTTGGTTGCTCTCTAAACCCACCCTCCCCTGCCATTTGTCTCTGGATCTATTCTTTTTCATCAAATTATGTTGCTCATTATATTCCACATATGAGTTAGATCATGTCATATTTATCTTTCACTGACTGACTTATTTTGCTTAGCATAATGCTCTCCAGTTTCATCCATGCTGTTGCAAATGGTAAAAGTTCCTTCTTTTTTATAGTGGTATAGTATTCTATTGTGGAGATGTACCACAGTGTTTTCATCCACTCATCTGCTGATGGGCACTTAGGCCATTTACAAATCTTAGCTATTGTAAATTGTGCTGCTATGAACATAGGGGTGCATATATCCTTTCTGATTGGTGTTTCTAGTTTCTTGGGATATAGTTTTGTAAGTGGTATTACTGGGTCAAATGGTAGTTCCATTTTTAACTTTTTGAAAAAACTCCTTACTGTTCTCCACAGTGGCTGCACCAGTCTGCATTCCCACCAGCAGTGCAGGAGGGTGCCTTTTTCTCCACATCCTCATCAGCACTTGTCGTTTGTTGATTGGTTGATGATAGCCATTATGACAGGTGTGAGATGGTATCTCATTGTTGTTTTGATTTGCATCTCTCAGATGATTAGTGACTTTGAGCATGTTTTCATATATTTCTGGGCCTTCTGTATGTCCTCTTTTGAAAAGTGTCTATTTAGATCCTTTGCACATTTTTTGATTGGATCGTTCATCTTCCTTTTGTTAAGTTGTATGAGTTCTCTGTAAATTTTGGAGATTAAACCCTTATCTGAAATATCATTGGCAAATATGTTCTCCCATGCAGTGGGCTTTCTTGTTGTTTTGTTGATGGTTTCTTTGCTGTGCAGAAGATTTTTATTTTGATGTAGTACAATTTGTTTATTTCCTTCTTAGTCTCCATTTCCCTAGGAGCTGTGTCTGTAAAGATATTGCTACAACACATGTCTGCTATTTTGCTGCCTATGGAGTCTTGTAGGATTTTTATGGTTTCCCGTCTTACATTTAAGTCCTTTAGCCATTTTGAGTTTATTTTTGTGTATGGTGTAAGTTGGTGATCTAATTTCATTTTTTTTTTGCATTTATTCGATCAAATATCCCAGCACCATTTGTTGAAAAGACTGTCTTGACTCCATTATATGTTCTTGCCTCCTTTATCAAATATTAATTGAGCATAATGGCTTGGGTCGATTTCTGGGTTCTCTGTTCTGTTCCATTGCTCTATATGTCTGTTCTGGTGCCAGTACTGGACAGATTTGAGATCCACAGCTTGGTAATATGGCTTGATACCTGGTATTGTGATCCCTCCAACTTTGTCCTTCTTTCTTACAATTGCTGTGGCTATTTGGGATCTATTTTTACTCCAGATGAATTTTTGGAGAGTTTCTTCTAGATCTTTGAAATATGCCGTTGGTATTTTAGTGGGGAATGCATTGAATCTGTAGATCGCTTTGGGTAGTATGGACATTTTAATGATGTTGATTCTACCAATCCATGAACATGGTATGTTCTTCTATCTGTTTATGCCTTCCTCTACTTCTCTCTCTTTTTTTTTCAATGCCCTGTAGTTTTTCAAGTACAGGTCTTTTACATCCTTAGTTAAGTTTATTCCTAGGCATCTTAATTTTTCTTGGTGCAATGATAAGTGGGATTGCTTTTTTTATTTCTCTTTCTGTGAGTTCATTATTGGTGTATAAAAAGGCCATACATTTTTGGTGTTAATTCTCTA
>NW_006295731.1:911912-912726 GCF_000327345.1 Myotis davidii
ATGCTTGCTATGGCTAGGACTTCTAGTACTTTAAGAGCAGTGAAAGTAGACATCACTGTCTTCTTCCTGTTCTTAGGGTTAATGGTTTTAGTTTTTGCCCATTGAGTATGATGTTGTCTTCAGGTTTGTCATAAAAGGCTTTTATTATGTTCAGGTATGATCCCTTGATTCCCACTTTGCTGAGAGTTTTTATCAAGAAAGGGTGTTGGATTTTTGTCAAATGCTTTTTCTGCATCAATTGATATGGTTATGTTATTTTTGTCTCTCAATTTATTTATGTGATGTATCACATTTATTGATTTGCAGATATTGTACGATCCTTGTGTTCACAGAATAAATCCCACTTGGTCATAGTGGAAGAACTTTCTAATGTAATGCTGAAGCCAATATGCTAGAATTTTGTTGAGGATTTTAGCATCTACGTTAATGAAGGATATCAGCCTGTAGTTTTCTTTTTTTTTTTGTGGTGTCTTTATCTGGTTTGGGGATTAGGGTAATGCTGGCTTCATAGAAAGAGCTTGTAAGTGTGCCTTCCTCTTGAATTTTTTGGAATAGTCTAAGGAGGATAGGTTTTAGTTCTTCATTGAATGCTTGGTAGAACTCTCCTGTAAAGCCATCCAGACCAGAGCTTTTGTTTGCTGGAAGATTTTTCGTCGCTGTTTCAATTTCTTTGGTAGTTATTAGCCTATTCATTTTTTTTTATTCTTCTTGTTTGAGTTTTGGGAGCTTGTATTTTTCTAGGAATATGTCCATTTCATCTAGGTTGTCCATTTTGTTGGAGTAGAATTGTTCATAGTTTTTTTTTTTTTTATAA
>NW_006295731.1:913150-917784 GCF_000327345.1 Myotis davidii
ATCTCCCTTGATATCTTCCAGAAGGTGTTTTTTATGTATTTGGGTGCTCCTGTATTGGGTGCATATATGTTTACCAGCATTATATCTTCTTGTTGAATTGCTCCCTTTAGTATTACAAAGTGGCCTTCTTTTTCTCTTGTTATGGCCTTCACTTTGAGGTCTAATTTGTCAGGTATAAGTATTGCTACCACAGCTTTTGTCATTTCCATTTACGTGAAAAACCTTTTTCCATTCCTTCACCATCAGTCTGTGTGAGCCCTTTGTTCTGAGGTGGGTCTCCTGTAGGCAGCATATATATGGGTCATGTGTTCTTATCCACTCAGCTACCCTATGTCTTTTGATTGGTGCATTTAATTCATTTACATTTAAGATTATTATTGATAGGTGTTTGTTGCCATTTTTATTCTTTATGCCCGTGTTCCTTCTTCCCTTTCTTTTTCTTCTTTTTACAAGTCTCTTTAGCATTTCTTGCATTGCCGGTTTGGTCCTTTTTTGTCTGTGAAGCTCCTTATTTCACCCTCAACTTTGATTGATAGCCTTGCTGGGTAAAGTATTCTCGGATTTAGACCCTTGCTTTACATCACTTTTTATATTTCATTGCATTCCCTTCTGGCCTGATGTGTTTCTGTTGAGAAATCAGTCGATAGTCCAATGATAGATACCTTGTAGTAACTTTTTGTTTCTCTCTGGCAGTCAAGATTCTTACTTTGTTGTTGGTGTTTGCCAATTTAGTTATAATGTGTCTTGGTGTCAGTCTTTTGGGGTTCCTCTTGTTTGGGACTCTGTGAGCTTCTTGGACTTGTGAGTTTTTTCTTCCCAATATCAGGGAAGTTTTCTGTCATTATTTCTTCAAACAAGTTTTCTATTCCTTGCTCAGTTCCCATTCTTTCTGGCACCCCTGTTATGCAGATGCTGTTTCATTTCATGTTATCCCAAATTTCCCTTAGTCTCTCCTCCTGATTTTTTTTTAAGTTTTTTTTTTCCTGGATGCTGCTGTGCTTGGGTATTTTTTCCTACCTTGTCTTCTAGTTCACTGATGTGGCCCTCTGCTTTTTCTAACCGACTGATGATGCTTTATATTGAGTTTTATTGCAGTGATGTCATTTTGTCTTGATTCTTCTTCATTTCCTCTTGGTTCTTTCACATACTGTTGAATTTGTCTTCCATCCTTTTCAGTGTCCTTATGACCATTGCTGTAAATTATTTCTCTGACATATTGCTTGCCTCCATTTTGTTTACTTCCTTTTCCAGTGATTCTTCCTTTTCTTTACTATGCAAGCTGTTTCTTTGTCTCCCCATGATTGCTCCTTTTAAGGTGTCTGTTTACGTAGCTCTCTCTCTCCTGTGTTGACTTAAAAGCAGAAAATACAACAGGTCAGGCCGCCAAACCCAAATACATATGTGATACTAATAAACCCAAATAAAGTTGACCACCAAAGAAAATACAATGAAGGGTTAGAAAAGAGTGAAAAAATTATATTGAGGAAAGGAAAAAAATGTAAGAGAGAAAAGAGAAGAAAAAATAATGGGAAAAATATATGTATATGAGGAGAAAACTCCAAAAACACAACAAACAATCAAAAAAATGCAAACAACAAACATGCAGAGATGAATGCAAACAACAAACAACTAATCCCCAAAATGCTGACAACAAACACCCAAACAACAAACACCCAGATGAATTTGAGGAGGCAGAGCTTATTTCCAGGAGGTAGGTCAAGGAATTGAATGAATGGAGTAATATCCACAATTTAATATAGAGGAGGTAGAAAGAGAATGAGTGTATAAGAAGAAAAGTAAAAAACAAAATGAAAAAGGGAGGGGCGAAAAAAAGCAAACTAACTAACAATCAAACAAACAACAACAAGAATACAGAAAGAAAGAAAAAGGGAAAAAAGGAGAAGAATAAAAAAATTAGATAGTGAAGAAAGAGAAGAGAGAGCATGCATGGACTTGGAGCAGGAGAGAGGAAATTAGATGTATGAGTAAGATCAATTTTTAACAGGGAGTAAAAGGAAAGGATAGAGAAAAAGTAAAGCAGGAACAGGGTAATACAAACAGGATGAAAAAGGGGAAAAGTGAGGAATAGAGTGTTGGCATAAAGGAAAAATTGAGATAGAGTAAAGCAATGCTAAAAGAAGAAGAAAAATAGAATGTACAACAGTAATCCAAAAATAAAATAAATGAATAAAATAAAATAAAACTTTACAAAAGGTGAAATAGTAGTAGTAACAATAATAATTAAAAATATAATAATAAAATGTAAAATCAAGTGAGAAAAAAACAAAGTTTAGTTTCTTAAGTAAAAGATCAAAAAATAAAAAAGTGAATTAGTGAAGGTCATTCATTTCCTCTACTTTTCTGCTTGGCACGTCTGTTTCCTTTCAGGTAGTCAGCACAGTGTTGATGTTCCCTGTGATCCACCACTCCTCTGTGTCATAAGCAACAACTTTGTTTTCAAGTAGAGAGGATCTCTCTACTCACTTTGTTTCTCAGCCTGCCTTCAGTTGTATTTACCAAAGAGTCAATTTCTGACACAACCCTTGGGTGGCAGTGTTTCTGTATTGATATCCAGGGCTAAAAGGCCCCTCTATCCAGTATTTAGATTCTTCTTTCCCTGCCACACTTAATACTGGGTTGGAGGGACGGACTGCCCCAGAACTGGTTTCCTGCTAGTCTCTCCTTATTCTGATCCCCAGTTCCCACAAAAACAACTTTCCCCTGCAGTCTCAGAGAGTGCTTTTAATTGGAAGACCCTATGTACCGGACTTGGCAAACAAAAGCAAGAAGGTAAAAAGAAAAAAAAGACAAAGGAACTGTGCCAACTCATGTATTTTCCCCCTGGCATTTTGCGTCTGGTATAGAACTTCAGGCTGCCTTTCTGGGCGCATATTCTCACAGCTGTGGGCTTATATCTAGCATCCCCCTCTTCCAGAAGCCCTTTGGACCCCCTTCCACTTTCGAGGACTATACTGACCCCAACAGCTGTGGGTTTGGTGGAGCTCAGTCTCCCTCTGAGTCTCTAGATCCCACTGTGTGTATGTTTCTCTCTCCAGCCTGGATCCCAGATCTCACCTTTCTGTAGGTGATGTCTGACCATTCAGTCCACAGATTGCCTCACCAGCTGTTTAATTCAACAATTTCACCTGGATGTTATTTGATTCAGCTGTTCCTTCTATCTGCTCCGTGGGAAGGCACAGGACCCTTCCATGTATTTGGGGCTGCTTAGTCTCCCCCTGGACAGACTTTTTAGGCACTGGTGGCCAGGGAGACTGGAGTCTTGATGTTCGTGTGTTTGCAGCTGAGGCAGCTGGTCCCTGTGCATTGTGGTTGTAGGGTCCCAGAAGGTATCCAAGGTTTCCTAGGTTGAAGATAAGGCTGGGCTTCTGATCACTGTCATTCTCCCCTTCAATCTGGCACAGTCTCTACAGCAGAGCCAGCTGCTCTGGGGGAGATTTTAGCAGTAGTAGAGGCTGCCCGGCCAGGGAAGCCTGGTCCGTCAGCTCCCAACTGTCCTGTGGAATATAGCTGTCCCTCACTCACAAATACAGACACTGCCCGCACGTCCATGCACTTTCCTTTTGTTCTCTCACTCACACACTATTTTGTAGCCTGCCGTCCCATTAGCAGCCATCTTGGATCTTTTCAAGTATATTATTAATAAAATTTCTACATATACCAGTATAACGCATAAAGCTCTAAAAAGTGCTTCTATGCTCAATTTGCCATTTGATTCGCAAAACATCATTGTGAGGTAGCTAGAGACACAATTATTTAAATTGACATATATTGTGTCTCTAGTTCATTTCCCTAAATTGACAGATAAAACTAAGGTCAAGAAATTACAAGGATGATTAGTGACTTTGAGCATGTTTTCATATGTCTCTTGGCTTTCTGAATGTCCTCTTTTGAAAGGTGTCTATTTAGGTCCTTTGCCCATTTTTTGATTGGATTGTTTATCTTCCTTTTGTTAAGTTGTGTGAGTTCCCTATAAATTTTGGAGATTAGGCCCTTATCAGATATGACATTGGCAAATATGTTTTCCCACACAGTGGGTTTTCTCGTTGTTTTGTTGATGGTTTCTTTTGCTGTGCAGAAGCTTTTTATTTTGATGTAGTCCCATTTGTTCATTTTCTCTTTAGTTTCAAGTGTCCTAGGAGCTGTATCAGTGAAGAAATTGTTTCGGCATATGTCTGAGAATTTGTCGCCTTTGGATTCTTCTAGAATTTTTATGGTTTCCTGTCGTACATTTAAGTCCTTTATCCATTTTGAGTTTATTTTTGTATATGGTGTAAGTTGGTGGTCTAGTTTCATTTTCTTGCATATATCTGTCCAATTTTCCCAACACCATTTATTGAAGAGACTATCTTGGCTCCATTGTCTGTTCTTGCCTCCTTTGTCAAATATTAATTGAGCATATTGGTTCGGGCCAATTTCTGGGCTCTCTATTCTATTCCATTGATCTCCATGTCTGTTCTTGTGCCAGTACCAGGCAGTTTTGAGAACAGTGGCTTTGTAATACATCTTGATGTCTGGTATTGAGATCCCACCTACTTTGATCTTTTTCAGGATTGCTGCAGCAATTCGTGGTCTTTTTTTTATTCCAGATGAATTTTTGGAGGGTTAGTTCTAGA
>NW_006295731.1:918073-919220 GCF_000327345.1 Myotis davidii
ATTTAAAGTGAGCCTTCGCATTCATGGATAATTGAGACCATTATAAACTTTTGAACAATAATAGATACATAGGCAGAGCTGCCTCAAACAGATTGTCAAACTGCAGCGGGAAGGCCGGGGAGGGTTGGGGAGCAGGAGGGAGGGGGGTAAGAAATCAACCAAAGGACTTGTATGCATGCATATAAGCATAACCAATGGACATAAGACACTGGGGAATAGGGGAGGCTAGGGGACTGTCTAGGGCGGGGGGAAAAATGGACACATATGTAATACCCTTTGTAATAAAAAAAAAGAAATTACAAGGAAGGCACCAAAAGCAATTGAAGAAACCAATTTAAGACACCAATTTAGGATTATGATTACTGCTGTTGTCTTTTTGAAAGAATTAAATTAGAAGTTTTCTACATTTCATTCCAGATTGAAACCAATAATTTATGACAACATTATGTTCCCTTCTTTTGGGTGACCAGAGAAAAATGGAAAGTATTGAAACTTGATTGGAATGATGAAAGAAATGTAACAGTAATAATTTTCTGAAATGTGATATTTCTTAAATCACTTTTTATGCATTTTTTACAAAACCAGTATTTTCAGAATAAGAATGAAATAGTGTTTTATTTCTCTATAATTTTAAGAATTATTTACAATTGAGGTCTTGGTTTAGTGCAGATGAATGCAAGAGAAAGTAGTTCACTGTTTACTCAGAGATCATCGAAAAAAACTCTGCTCTTTTTAATGTGTACCATAGTTGCCTTTTTAAAAAAATATATGTTATTGATTTTTTACAGAGAGGATGGGAGAGGGATAGAGAGCTAGAAACATTGATGAGAGAGAAACATCAATCAGCTGCCTCCTAAACACCTCCCACTGGGGATGTGCCCACAACCAAGGTACATGCCATTGACCGGAATCTAACCTGGGACCCTTCAGTCTGTAGGCCGATGCTCTATCCACTGAGCCAAACCGGTCAGGGCCATAGTTACCTTTAAAGATATATCTCTCTTTCCTTATTCCTTTTTTGGAAGCTATATGTGAATTTTGTAATATTTATTACAACTCCTGTTTTTAGCACTTCTGCAACTCTTTGTTCTGAATGAATTCATTTTAACATTGAATTTTCATTTCTAAGCAAATTTAATACTAGTAA
>NW_006295731.1:919415-922732 GCF_000327345.1 Myotis davidii
ATCTTTTTTTCTTTAAATAATTGTGTCTCTACTGGCATGAGCCTTGCCGTGGTGGAACTGGGGAACAGTTCACAGTTCGTATAACCCAGGGTGTTGCCAAATCTGGACAGTGCAGTTTTGTGGGCAACAGTAGAATTTAAAGGACCAAAATTTTTGGACTCAAAGGGTAATTCTGGATACTAAGGCCTCAAGGAAATCCAAGGGCCTTGATCATTGTACCTTGGACATGTCAATCCTCGCCTCTCAGCAAATGACCTTAGAGCTCACAATGCAAGAAGCAGATCTTTGTTGACCTTTCTATGCTCCCATCTCAGGCCCTTCTGAATCTTATATGCTTTGTCCATAACCACCCCAGTAACCCCCTTGGTAGATGGATTCAGGATCTGGTACACTCCCCTTGTGGGCTGCATCTGTTATAATGACTCTACCCTTATCCGGCCCCAGGCAAGCCATGTGGTAGTCAGGTGATGCTCCCCTAAGCAGTTTCACAGAGAGGGAGCCCCACACACACACATACACACACATGACGAGGCAGGACTGGACAGAGGGTCCAGAGACTCAGGAAAATGAGAACCAGGGAATGCAGTTGAGTTTTGGGGGGTTAAGACCTAACCAAGGCCTCAGACTCCTCAGAGCCTACGGCCTGTGCACCTGACCAGGCCAAGTCCTCAGGCCCTTACAGCATTCCCTGTTAGAGCATCCATCTCAAAGGCAGGCCTTGCTCACCACTTGCCTTTAGCTGTTAAGGGTCAAAGCTCTCAAAAACCTTCAGATGGAATATGCAGGAGTAGAAGCCCAATTCTATAAAGACCTCTATGACCTTGAGAAAAGATATACTGCTTTCTACCAACCTCTGTTGAGAGATCTGAGATCACTGGTGCAGTTTAGGAGCCTGAGGAAGATGAATGTCAGTGGGAAGTAGGTGTTCAGGAAGGAGCTTGGGAAGAAATGGAAAGAGAGCCAGAAGAAAAAAGGGCAAATAAATGGCACAACTCAATTTGGTTGTTGGCTTTTTAAAAAATTATAGCATTTTATTTTTTATATATTTTTATATATTTTTTAAGCTTTATTGTTGAAAGTATTATATAGATCCTCCTTTTTCTCCCCCATTAATCTCTTCCAGCCTGCTCCCACAGCCCCAGGCCCTAAACACCCCATTGTCTGTGTCCATGGGTTATGCATATATGCATACAAGTTAATTGATTGATCTCTTCCCACCCACCTTCCCCTGCCTTCACTCTGAGGTTCAACAGTCTGTTCATGATTCTATGTTTCTAGGTCCTTTTTTCTTATTTTTCCACTGAATTTCTTTTGTTGTTGTTGTTGTTGTTGTTGTCTGTGCAGACATTTCTTTTTATTATTTTAAATTCTTTATTGTTGAAAGTATTACATATGTCTCCTTTTTCCCCCATTGAACTCTACCCAGCCGTTTCCCACCCACAACCCATTTCCCTGCTCTCCTACAACCTGTGTCCTTTGTTTAGGATTATATGCATGCACACAAGTCCTTTAGTTATACTTTTACCTGGCCTCCCACCCTCTCCAACCTTCCCTCCAAGGCTCAAATGTTTGTTCAATGCTCCTTTGTCTCTGGATCTATTTTAGTTCATTAGTTTGTGTTAAATATATTCCACAAATGAGTGATATCATGTGACATATATCTTTCACTTATTCAATATAGTAATTTTTGGATTGAGTCTTTAGGATTTTCTATGTAAAATATTATGTCATCTGCGAATAATGACAGTTTTACTTCTTTTCCAATTTGGATACCTTTTATTTCTTCTTGTCTGATTGCTAAGGCTAGCAATTCCAATACAATGTGGAATAGGAGTGGTAAAAGTTGGCATCCTGTCTTTTTCCTGTTCTTAGGGAAAGTGGTTTTAGTTTTTGACCATTGAGTATGATGTTGGCAATAGGTTTGCCATATAAGGCTTTTATTATGTTGAGGTTTGATACATTAATTCCCACTTTGCTGATAGTTTTTATCAAGAAAGCTGTTGGATTTTGTAAAATGCTTTCTCTGCATCAATTGATATGGTCATAAGGTTTTTATCTTTCAATTTTTTTATGTGCTGTACAACATTTACTGATTTGGGGATATTGTAACAGCCTTGCATCCCTGAATTAAATCCCACTTGGTCATGGTATATGATCTTTTTACTGGATTATTGGATGTGATTTGCTAATATTTTGTTGAGGATGTTAGCTTCTATGTTCTTCAGGGTTATTGACCTGTATTTCTCTTTCTTTGTGTTGTCTTTTTCTGGTTTTGGGATTAGGGTAATGCTGGCTTCATAGAAAGAGCTTGTAAGTGTTCCTTCCCCTTTAATTTTTTGGAATAGTCTGAGAAGGATTGGTGTTACTTCTTCTTTGAATATTTAGTAAAACTCCCCTGTGAAGTCCTCCAGGCCAGGGTTTTTGTGTGCTGGAAGTTTATTGATTACTGCTTCAATTTCATCAGTAGTTATTAGCCTATTTAGGTTTTTTATTCTTCCTGATTGAGTTATGGAAGATTGTATTTTTCTAGGAATATGTCCATTTCATCTAGGTTGTCCAGTTTGTTGGAGTAGAGTTGTTCATAGTATTTTTTTAAAATTCTTTGTATTTCTGTGGGGTCAGTTGATACTTCACCTATTTCATTTCTGATTTTGTTTATTTGGATCCTCTCACTTTGTTTCATGGTTAGCCTGGCTAGACACTCATCAATGTGGTTAATCCTTTCAAAGAATCAGCTCTTGGTTTCGTTTATCTTTTGTATTTTTTTTATCTCTATGTCATTTACTAGTATTTCCACTCTGATCTTTATTATTTCCTTCCTTCTGCTTACTCTGGCTTTTCTTGTTGCTCTTTTTCTAATTCTTTGTGTTATAGGGTTAGATATTACCATTTTTTTTTCTAGGGGGCTATTCCGGCATTGAGCATCTGCCCCCTGGTGGTCAGTGTGTGTCATAGTGACCAGTCATTCCCAGTGGTTCTGCTGTTAGGGTCAATTTGCATATTACCCTTTCATTATATAAGACTAGAGGCCCAGCGCACAAAATTTGTACACTCGGAGGAAAAGGGGGGGTCCCTCAGCCCGGCCTGTGCCCTCTTGCACTCTGGGACCCCTCAAGAGATAACTCCCTGCTGGCTTAGGCCTGCGTCTGGGTGGCAGAGGGCAGGCCCAATCCCTAGGTGCAGCCCCTGGTCGGGCTCAGAGCAAGGCCGATTGGGGAGTTGGGGCGCTGCCCTCTGTCATGCACAGAGCAGGGCGGATCGGGAGGTTGCGATGCCACCCTCAGTCACGCTCAGGGTAGGGCCCATCAGGGGGGTTG
>NW_006295731.1:923958-933987 GCF_000327345.1 Myotis davidii
CCCCCCCTGTCACACACAGAGCCACAGAACGATCAGGGGGTTTGGGCGCTGCCCCCTGTCATGCTGCTCTAGGTGCCAGGAGGCCTCGTGGTTCCACTGATCCCGGGCTCAGGAGGCCTCGCAGCTCTGCTGATCCTGGTGCTGGGAGGCATATTACCCTTTTAATATACAGGATAGAGGCCCGGTGCACGGGTGGAGGCTGGCTGGTTTTCCCTGAAGGGTGTCCTGGATCAGAGTGGGGGTCCCACTGGGGTGCCTGGCCAGTCTGGGTGAGGGGCTGATGGCTGTTTGCAGCTGGTCACACTCCCTTCAGGGTGGGGGTCCCCACTGGGGTGACTGGCCATCCTGGGTGAGGGGTTGATGGCTGTTTGCAGGTTGGTCAAGGCCCCTCCCCCAAGTGGGGACCTCACCTCAAGGAGGTTTGGCCAGCCTGGATGAGGGGCAGATTGATGTTTGCAGTCTGGCCACACCCCCTTTAGGTTGAGGGGGTCCCCACTAGGGTACCTGGCCAGTCTGGGTGAGGGGCTGGGGGCCATTTTCAGGCTGGCCAAGCACCCCAGTGACAGAAGCTCACAGCCTCTCCTTTTTTTCTTTTTTTTAATTCTGGGATTTATTTACCTTCTATAATTGAAACTTTGTAGCCTTGAGAGTAGTTCAGAGCCAGCCAGGGCGGGCGGGAGCGAAGCTTGGCTTCCTCCATAGCCACGGGCAACACAAGCCTCCTGCTTGCTCCAGCTCTGTGGCCAGGGCCGGCTGAAAGCAGGTATCTGGGATTTATTTACCTTCTATAATTGAAACTTTGTTGCTTTGAATGCAGCTCAGAGCCAGCTGCGGCAGGAGGGAAGCTTGGTGTCCTCCATCATTGGGGCAACCAAGCCTCCTGCTTGCTCCAGCTCCATGGCTGCCAGCTGCTCATCTTGGTGGGTTAATTTGCATATAGTCACTCTGATTGGCTGGTGGGCGGGGCTTAAGGTGTAGCAAAAGCACGGTCAACTTGACTTCCTCCATCACCGGGGCAACCAAGCCTCCTGCTTGCTCCCGCTCCATGGCTGCCAGCCACCATCTTGGTTGGGTTAATTTGCATATGGTCGCTCTGATTGGCTGGTGGGCATGGCTTAATGTGTAGCAAAGGTATGGTCAATTTGCATGTTTTTCTTTTATTAGTGTAGATTCCTTCTACTTACTCTGGGCTTTTATTGTTGCTCTCTTTCTAGTTCTTTAAGTGGTAGGGTTAGATACTCTTTTACCAGTTTTTCTTCAGATAGGCCTGTATTGCTATAAACTTCCCTCTCAGGACTGCTTTCATTGTGTCCCATACATTTTGCATTGTTGTGTTTTCATTTGCATTTGTTTCCAGAATGTTTTTTATTTTGTCTCTGATCTCTTTGGTAATCCACTCATTGTTTTATAGCATGCTATTTAGCATCCAAGTGTTTGATATTTTTTTATTGTTTTTATTGTTGTTGATTGCTAATTTTATGCCATTGGAATCTGAGAAGATGCTTATTCTAATTTCAATATTCTTGAACTTGTAGAGACTTAGCCTGTGGTCTAATATGTGGTCTATCTTTAAAAATGGTCCATGTGCTCTTGAGAAGAATGTATATTCCCTAGCTTTGGAATGAAATGTTTTGAATATGTCAATTAAGTCCATCTGATCTAGTGAGTCATTTAGGCTTGCTGCTTCTTTGCTGATTTTTTGTCCAGAGGATTTATCCAGTGATTTCAATGGTGTATTTAAGGTCCCCTACTATGATTTTATTGCTGTTGATCTTTCCCTTGATATCTTCCAGAAGTTTTTATGTATTCGGATGCTCCTGTATTGGGTGCATATATATTTACCAGAGTTATAATCCTCTTGTTGCATCACTCCCTTTAGTATTATGAAGTGGCCTTCCTTATCTCTTGTTATGGCCTTCACTTTAAGGTCTATTTTGTCCAATATAACTATTGTGGGGCATGCAGGAGGAAGCTGACCAATGATTCTCTCATCATTGATGTTTCTGTCTATGTCTCCTTCTCCATTGCTCTCTGAAATTAATAAATATATTTTTAAAAAAATTAAGAAGTACAAGTTCTTAGGCTCTACTTCAGAGCTATTGACTCAGAAATCCAAACACTGGCCCCTGGTCTATGTGGCTCATTGGTTAGAGCAGCAGTTCTCAACCTGTGGGTCCTGACCCCTTTGGGAGTTGAACTACCCTTTCACAGGGGTCGCCTAAGACCATTGGAAAACACATATATAATTAGATACTGTTTTTGTGATTAACCACTATGCTTTAATTATGCTCAATTTGTAACAATGAAAATACATCCTGCATATCAGATATTTACATTATGATTCATAACAGTAGCAAAATTACAGTTATGAAGTAACAACGAAAATAATTTTATGGTTGGGAGTCACCACAACATGAGGAACTGTATTAAAGGGTTACAGCATTAGGAAGGTTGAGAACCACTGGGTTAGAGCATCAGCCCACTTACCAACGGGTCTTGGGTTTGATTCCCAGTCAAGGGTTCATATCTGGGTTGCAGGTTTGATCCCCAGCCCTGGTTGGAGTGCGTGCAGAAGGCAATCAATCAGTCTCTCACATCAATGTTTCTCTCTCTCTTTTTTTCTCCTTCCCTCCCTCCCTCTATCCCTTCCACTCTCTCTAAAATTCAATGGAAAAATTATCCTTGGTAAAGGATTGACCAAAAAAATTCTGATGCTGGGCCAGCATTCATAGTTTTACAAGTCCTTCAGTTGATTCTGAATCTCAATAAAGTTTGAGAACCACTTGTTTAAAGCAATGAGGTGGAACTTTGAGCTTCATCTGTGGTAGGACTAGCATTAATTCATTGACTTGAGATTGATTCAGGTAAACTGATCAAGACAGTAGGAACTGGACTGGGACTGGGAATGAGACTAGAATTCTCAAGAGCTTGAGACAAAGGGAAAGACTTCCTTGAGTGGCAAACTTTGGGTGGTAGCAGTGTAAAAAATGGATAAGGGAACAAGCTTTTTCCAGAAGGATACAAATGGCACCATGCATTTGAATTAAAAACAAAACAAAACAGCCAGCCCTAACTAGTTTGGCTCAGTAGATAGGGCATCGGCCTGCAGACTCAAGGGTCCCAGGTTCTATTCCGGTCAAGGGCATGTATCTTGGTTGCGGGCACATCCCCAGTGGGGAGTTTGCAGGAGGCAGCTGATCAATGTTTCTCTCTCATCGATGTTTCTAACTCTCTATCCCTCTCCCTTCCTCTCTGTAAAAAATCAATAAAATATATTAAAAAACAACAACCATGCAAATCAATCATATATTGATTATGGATACATATTTATGTAGTAAAATAAATGGAGCAATGCATGCATATATAACATGCAGAAAGGCACGTAGGGGAAAGATAAAGGCCTTCTCTATCATAGTGGTTATGTCTTGTGCAGAGGCAGAGAGGAGAATTCAATTGTAGAGAGGCCCTCTTAGTTTTCTACCTCTGGTATAACAAAATAACAGCAAGATGATGGCTTTAAACAATAAAAATGTATACCCTTAAAGTTCTGGAGGCTGATTCTGACAGTTTTAGAGGTCTGGAGTTCTGACTTCAGAAAGAAGTCAAGCTTATAATAGCCACTCTCCCTCTGAAGGTCTAGGGAGAATACTCCTTTCCTCTTTCAGATGCTGGTGGCTCCAGGAATTCTTGGTTTGCGGCACCATAATGCAAATCTCAGCTTCCATTTTCATATAACCTTCCTTGTGTCTGTGTATTAATTCTTCCTTTCCTTTTTTTTATAATTACAACAGTCATTGTCACCCTAAATCCAAGATGATTTCATTTTCCATTCTTTAGACTAGTATATGCAAAGTCCCTGTTTCCAAATAAGGTCACATTTATAGGTACAAGAGATTAGGATTTGAAAATTTATTTTTTGGAAGATGTGATTTAATCCACTACAGATACACAGTGGGGCTCAAATGTATTTGTAATGTTGTATTCCTTTGGTTGGGTGGTGGATACATGGATATATTATTCTTTGTACTATAAGCTGTTTGTGTAGGCCTGAAACATTTCCCAATTTAAAATGACAAGAAAAAGAGAGAAAAAGGGTCGGAAGCTATTTAAGGAAAATGAAGTCATGGTTTGCCAGAGTAGAAGATCAGAGAACAATAAAGACCAGGGATTTCACAGTAGAAGACTATTTCTACATTTAGGTAAAGCTGCCTAGGTACTCTCTAGCTCATATTAATACCTCTTTCTTTCATGTCCTATGGTAGCACATCTCATTTTCTAACTAATATTACAATTATTTACACATGTGTATCTTCACCAGTTTGGGCACTCTACAGATTGTGATATTATGAATAATTACAACCTTAAAAGGTTTTATTTCTCCTTATTTCCCAAAGCATCAAGCACTCTGTTTCCCCCCTTTATAGGTGCTCAATTGATATCCATTTAAATGAAGTAAACACAATGCATCCATAACCCTTTTTTTCTCACCAGTGTTAGCATTTTATTTTTTTTCTAATATATTTTATTGATTTTCTACAGAGAGTAAGGGAGAGGGATAGAGAGCCAGAAACATCGATGAGAGAGAAACATCGATCAGCTGCCTCCTGCACACTCCCCACTGGGGATATGCCCGCAACCAAGGTACATGCCCTTGACTGGAATTGAACCTGGGACCTTTCAGTCTGCAGGCCAATGCTCTATCCACTGAGCCAAACTGGTCAGGGCCAGTGTTAGCATTTTAAAATGTGTTTTCATGTAGTAGTCCTTATGGCTAGAACCACATGGTGAGACAGAAGGTAGAGGGACCTTAATTACCATTTTTCATATAGAACAGCAAGGTAAGTAGACAGCTATTCATGTAGTGCCATTTGAAGGCCCTCAATTATTTTCTGATTGGTTATTGTTTTATGCTGTACCAATTGTTAAATATAGCATTTCTCTCACACCTTATCAAGAGGGGCTCTTATCCAGAGCTCCATGCTTGGAGACTGTCTTTGGCTCCTTTTCTTTAATGCCCTTCCCACGGGATCAAGAGCCCAGTCTGTGGGGCCAGAGGGATATGTGCACACACAGAGTCCTAGCCCCCTCCAGATCATCCTTGAGATCCTGGAATGCCTGAACTCTTTATCCAAATACCCCCAAATAAACTTCCATCACCAGCATGGTCTCCATTGGGTGTGTTTTTACTCTGCTGGTGGTTATGGGGTGATTATACCTGAGGAACAGGTTATGAATGGGCTGGAGTACCCACATACACACATATGAGCCTCCAAAGGTGAAAGGCAGAATTCAGGGTTGGAAGAAGAGGACTGGCTAGTACCTAAGGCCTAATCTGGGGCCATGAGCTGGGAGGAGTGGTGGTAGTTTTTTTCACACTGAAGACACAAAAAATAGGGCAGTCTAGGGATTTTAACTTACACCTGACCTATTAGGCCATTTAAAGATACATTTGTCATGAAAAGAAATGTAACATATTTTAACAATTTATTGGTTGACTTAAACATTTCAAAAAATTAGTAACATGGCATGTAGGCTCCCATTTGAAGTCCTGCCTTAAACATTGCAAATTTTATCATTGTTGCAGGTTATTCTTTTTTATTTTTATTTTTATTAATATATTTGTATTGATTTTAGAGAGGAAGGGAGGAGAGAGAGATAGAAACATCAATGATGAGAGAGAATCATTGATTGGTTATCTCCTGCACACCCCCTCACTGGGGATCCCGCCTGAAAACTTGGAATGTGCCCTGACTGGAAATTGAACAGTAACCTATTGGTTCATAGGTTGATGCTCAACCACTGAGCCATGCCTGCTGGGCCAGCTGATTCTTTTTTAACTTGTGGTTTAATTCTTCTCCCATGAGCCCTCAGACTTTCTCTCTGGTGTTTTATACTGCTTAAGGTAACCACATGACTAGGCAGATAAATCATATGGGCAAATTGTTGTCCACTTGTCCCACTACCAGAGTATTAAAAATACTTTAAATATGTAGCTCAAGGAATGACCTCTGCCAGTTCCAAGCAAATGAACTACATAGGCCTGTTTTGTTGCTACCACTGGTGTCTAACAGATATTGAAACATATTCCATCTATGGAATGCTATTCCTATATCAGTGACAGATTATGGCCACATAACAGTAGTTCTTGAGTCCGTGGTCCTCCACAATGTGTATAATTGGGACACTTACATCTAGATAATGACAAGCTGTTCATGGTAAAGGAGGACTAATAGTGTGCTAATAAACATGGCATTCAGTGGCCATCTCATACCCTTCTTATTCATATGCTGCTGGAATTTTTAAAAAATACAATGGGTTTTTAAATAATGGACTAATAAAATTACTAGATGTTCCACTTCTGGCATGATAGCATGAGGTGATCTGTAAATCTGCTCCTCAGTAAAACTGGCAAATATATTTTTAAAAAATCTAACCATTTAATTTATCTTGAAATTGTTGTAAGGACATAGGACATGTGAAGAAACACTTATTCATGAAAATCTACTAACATTAGGTAAGGATAGTGGGAATCTGTGGCATTTTAACTAAGATCTGTATCCTCTCTCCTTGCTCCTATGTCAGCAAGAGTTAACTCCACTCCAGACTAATGCAGCCAAGGAAACGGGACTCCTTTTTCTCCCAGATCCCAGAATGATCTTTTCAGAAGGGCAAGTTTTTCAACACTTCTCATATTCCTCCAGTTACCTTTTGCTGATACTAAGTTCAAGGTGGTTTTACCCCAGAGGTGGGACTCTCATCTTCCATGTCATCCCCACTCATAAGACTACCTTGGATTCAGTACAGCTAAGAATATTAGGGCCAAAATTTGGTAAAAGGCTCCACACTGGTAGAGTCAAGCCAAGAAGACCTGAAACTACTGTCCCCTTTCATTGAATGTCAAGTTCCTAAGGCAAGATTATCACTCTGTGAAAAGTTCAGCCTTGTTCCCATTCCCAGGTCCAGACCCATAGTTCAGAGATGTTTCCCAGGAGGAGAAGCAAGCAATTAAACAGAGAATTCTGCACTCTTCCCAGAAGAAGTTAATCATTTTGAAACAGAAAATGAAGAAGTAGAAGCCTTTCACCCTTTAAAAAGTAATGATCAAGTGGGATTTATTCCAGGGATGCAAGGTTGGTACAATATCCACAAATGATAAATGTGATACAATACATAAAATGAAGGATAAAAATCACATGATCATATCAATAGATTTAAAAAAAAACATTTGATAAAAGTCAGCACCCGTTTATGATAACAACTCTCAGCAAAGTGGGAATAGAGGGAACATACCTCAATGTAATAAAGGCCATATATGATAAACCTTAGCCAATATCATTCCCAATGGGAAAAAAATAAAACCATTTCCCCTAAGAACAGGAACAAGACAGGGT
The DNA here is from genome assembly GCF_000327345.1 of Myotis davidii. Classification (NCBI taxonomy): domain Eukaryota; kingdom Metazoa; phylum Chordata; class Mammalia; order Chiroptera; family Vespertilionidae; genus Myotis; species Myotis davidii. The sequence goes on from NW_006295731.1 coordinate 931,350, forward strand.
TGTCTGTTTTCACCACTCTTATTCAGCATGGTACTGGAAGTCATAGCTACAGAAATCAGACAAAAATAACATAAAAAGCATCCAAACTGGAAAGGAGAAAGTGAAACTGTCTTTATTTGTAGATGACATGATACTGTATGTAGACAGCCCTTAAGATTCCACAAAAAAACTACTAGGATGTGTAAAATAATTCAGTAAGGTAGCAGGATACAAAATAAATATACAGAAATCAATTGCATTTTTTACACAATAATGAAATGTCAGAAAGGGAAACTAAGGAAACAATCCCATTTAAAATTGCTTCAAAAATAAAATACTTAGGAATAAATGTAACCAAGAAGTCTAAATTTAATTGGAGCAGTTTATTGAGGAATTTATGCCCTAACCAACAATTAGTGAAGACTAATTAACAACTGAGTGTGTTCAAGGAAAGTGACAATCAAAGGCAGCCTTACTAAAAATACTGTCATGCTAGGGCAACTGTAGGCATTTCCAAGGCCGTGGTTGGTTCCCTGAGAAGGAATATCAGAAATTTCATGCTTTGGGATAGGGGGAATAGACTTCAGCAAAATAATCCAACCAGTCACTAAACAAATGAAAAAGGAAACAACAAAAACAAGCATGATGTGGGGGACTGGTACCCAGATTTCCTACAACATATTATCTAAAATGTGTAGTTTTCCACACAAAAATATTATGAGACATGCAAGGAAACAGGAAAATGTGACCCTGGTTTTTATTTATTCCTATTCCAAATTGATGAGAAAAGAGATTTTCCACCCTTTATAGTATGTGATAGTGAAACACAACACTTGACACCAGACAGATGAAATAACACTGAAGTTTATTATTTAAATATAAAGACCTCACAGAGGGCATGGCAGTCCATGCAGGGCAACATGAGGGTTGTACTTGGGAACATAGTAAATAAGCAAGAGCTGTGGGAGGCAGGCTTTGTAGTAATAATAGGTTGAGGTAACCCTTAGTTCCTATGTGAGGAGATTGGTTTGTTTGAATAATTTTGCAGCCTGGCAAGGAAGTGAAACCCATTAGTCTGAGGACTGGGTGGAGTCAGCTGGAAAGGTTCTTAAGGAAAGTACCTGGTTGGGTAGGCTTTCCCCCTGGCTGGGAGGCATATTAGGCAAGAACAGAGGGACTCATAACTAGGTTTTTGAGGCTATATGAGGCTCAAAGATGTCAGGGCAGCACATGAACTTTGTAGGTTTACAATACATGCCCATAGACTGGGGGAAAGTGGTGAAAAGTAACTGCCTGGCTTTTCATGTGAGGCTATTTGTATAGTAGAACAGTCATTAGGTGAGAAATTGTGCCTGGCTGAAAAAGCTGGTTCTGATGTTCCTATGGGCTAAGCAGGAAAAACCACCTACATTGAGTAGTGAAGACCATTGCCAGAACCTTACAGTACTTTTCTGTCATCACAGTTTTACATGAGGCGCCCATAACAGATGAGGCTGAGGACAAAGTAAGCTTCTTAATCAATCAAATTCAAACACAATGTCCTGCTAGAGCAAAGAGGAAATATTGTTTAGTGATAGATGGCTTTTGGGAAGAGAAAATCTACTAAAGAATGAAACTAGCTTATTGACTTAAATGTATAAAATCCTTAAAGGAAACACATTCAAAGGCAATAAAAGCTGTCAAAACAAAGTAGAATTGGATGTGATATGGATAATAATTTGATCACATGAACACTAAGAGCAGTAGAAAAGCCTAACAAATATCTCAAAAGCTAGTAGTTATGAAATGACATAGCAACACATAAAATAAAATAGAAAGTTAGAAGATAATCTTTCCTCTAAAAGTCCCCTGAAAATTACATTGTTGGGTCCTTATTCTCCTGTCTTCAACTTTTTTTCACCATTGAATAAACATGACACATTAGTATCAGACTCTCCAGGACAGACTATGGAAACTAGAGATAGTAAATCCATTTGATATGGAAGAAGTAGATATGAGATCATTACCAAAATTACTGAATCAACTAAGAGAGCAGTTTATTCAAATTGAGTGGTTCAAATGAGGCGATCTACACTAATAAAAGAGAAACATGGTAATTGGCGTATGACCGCTACCCTTCCCATTGGCTAATCAGGGAGATATGCAAATTAACTGCTAGCCAAGATGGCGGCCAGCATCCAGGCAGCTTGAAACTAACATGAGGCTTGCTTGCTTCAGTGACAGAAGACTCCAACGTTCCCTCCTGCCTTGCAGGCCTCTGAGCCTGCAGTTTGAAACATTTTAACAAATATAGAAGCTAAAAAAAAACCCAGAAACCAGCTTTCAGTAAGCTGGGATCTCAGAGCTGGAGTCAGAGCTGGAGTTATACATTGTTTAAATTAGCTACTTTCAGCAGTGGAGGCCTAAGAGCTGGAGCCTCAGAGCTAAAGCTGGCCCAGAATTTTTTTTTAAAAAAAAAAAAAAAAGAAAGGAAAAAAGGAGCGGTTGGGAGCTTCCATCACCCGCCAGCCTGAAAACAGCCCTCAGCCCCTCACCAAGGCTGGCCAGGCACCCCAGTGTGGACCCCCACCCTGAAGGGTGTGTGACCAGCTGCAAACAGCCATCATCCCCTCACCCAGGCTGGCCAGGCTCCCCAGCGGGGACCCCCACCCTGAAGCGT
>NW_006295731.1:935855-941126 GCF_000327345.1 Myotis davidii
ACAAAGCTGCAGCCGGAGAGAAGCAAGCCCAGGTCCCAGGTTCCTGCAGGCAGCCCGAGAGAAGCCAGCCCAGGTGCCAGGTACCTACGGGCACCTGAGAAAAGCAGCCCAGGTCCCTGGTGCCTGTCAGTGACCGGAGGAAGGAAGCCTGAGTCCCAGATGCTGGAGGGAAGCTGCTGCTGGCAGCCCGGGTCCCGGGTGCCGGAGGGAGGCCGGTGCCGACAGCTGGGGGAAGGAAGGTCTACTCGTATGAATTTTCGTGCATCGGGCCTCTAGTCTATATATATAAAAGCCTAATATGCAAATTTCCCCCTCAGGAGTCCAACCAGCAGACAGGGAGTTCAATCGCTTGCTATGACATGTGCTAAACACCAGGGGGTGGCATGGAATGAAGGAAGGCCCTGGCCAGCAGCTGGAAGCTGGCTCCTGGGGAAGGAAGGCCCTAGCCAGCAGTCAGATGGCCCCAATTGGCCCTGATCACTGGCCAGGCCTGGGGACCCTACCCATGCACAAATTTCATGCACTGGGCCTCTGGTTGATAAATAATAGTTTGAAGAAGCAAGAAAAAATTCATTGGGATATCCCATCCTTGAAGTACTGATAACTCTAGTTAGTACTTATCCATCAGATCATGTATAGGTCACTTGTAAATAAGACTGAAAAATATTTGGCCCCAATTATTTCATGACAATTGTTCTATTAATCACAGAACAATTAAATAAGTAATCTGCTTTTTCATTATAACAAGAAACACATCAGAATTCTTTCTTCTTTTAGATCTGTATAAAACACTAGTGCATTGAGTCTAAATGAGATAGATAGAAGATGCAGCACTTATCTAGTCCTGTCTAAGACATCATTTGTCAGATTTATCTGAGAGTAAGACTGCAGTTCAGAAAATTCTTGAAAACAGTTTCTGAGATGTATGAGAGCATTCCTTTTACTGCTCTTAAAGATGATATATGCAGATAATTTAATGAACATATTAGAATCTAAAAACAAATCATCAGGCACTGGCCTTTCTGTGAACACAAGAAAACTATACAAAAGACTTTAATATCCTTGAAAGAGATCTGTCAAAATTATAATAATTGACAACTCACCACAAGCTTTTGATGATCAGCTTTTTAATTAAATCCCTATAGAAAGTCAGTTTTAGAAAAAATGTCAATGAATTCCTAATATTGATTTCATTTCTGGAGAAGCTTGTAGAACTGAATAAAGATGTTCAACCTCACATCAGAGAAAGATTTTGCTTGCATCATTTTCTGGCCTCAGGTTACATCTGAAGATTTTTAAAATCACTGAAGGAAGAGAGAATGCAGAGCCCTTTTAGACTAAGACAAAAATATCATCATCATTATTAAAAATGTTATATTTTGTACTCTGTCTTGATTTTCTTATTTTTGGTAGCTAGTAATAATCAATTGTTACAGAAAGAGACTTTATCTGTCTTAGACTGACTCATAGAGTAAGTAGGCTAAAACAGAATAATATTTAGAACTCCAGTGAAATTTTTTGTGTACAGGACATCTGTAAGTTATAAAGAATTATATTTCTACCACAAGTAGTTTTGACCTGCAGTCCCACAAGATTTTGTAATTTTAAAAAAGATTAAAATGGGCTTGTATTTTTTTCTTTTTTTTAATTTATTTTATTGATTTTTTACAGAGAGAAAGGGAGAGAGACAGAGAGTCAGAAACATCGATGAAAGAGAACCATCGATCAGTCGCCTCCTGCACATCCCCCACTGGGGATGTGCCCACAACCCAGGTACATGCCCTTGACCGGAATCGAACCTGGGACCTTTCAGTCCGCAGGCCGACGCTCTATCCACTGAGCCAAACCGGTTTCGGCAGGGCTTGTATTTTTTTTGCTGTTTGCTGTTCTAAGTGTGTTTAATACAACTTTGATGTTATTTTTAAGATTCTCATCTCAATATAAATTTCCAGTAAAATTTGTTTTTATTCTCCTTTTTAAGGTTTATAACCATTTTACATTTTGTATCTGTATTAGGTTAAAATTTAATTATTTATTCCTTTTAAACGGAGAATTTCATAATTTCTAGGAAATAATCATTTTTAAATTTTTTGTTAAACATTAAAATGTTATTCTCTTACTTTTTCTGCTATTTGTTGCATATTTGTTTTAAGATAATCTCTACTTTCGGTCTATTTTAATTTGACTTAGAAATATATGCATTTATATTTTGTTTCCTTAATGTTCTATTGTAGGTGTGATATTTTTAAAAATGAAGAGACTGTGTAGATAAGAATATATGAATAATACTCAAAAATTTAAAACATTAAGATGTCAATTATTACAAATGATAATATCTTGCAATGACAAACAGAATTTTTAAAAAAATATATTTTTATTGATTTCAGAAAGGAAGGGAGAGAGAGAGAGAGATAGAAACATCAATGATGAGAAGCATTGATTGGGTCCTTCCCACCCACCCCCTACTGAGGATCAAACCCACAAACCAAGTATGTGCCCCGAGCAGGAATCTTAGTTCACAGGTTGATGCTCAACCACTGAGCCACACCAGCCTGGCAATGACACAGAGGTATAATGGGTAAAGGTATACCAAAGACTTTACTGTCCTCACAAATCTTTAAGGAGAATGAGTTTGGCCACCTTTTGTGCTTGATTTGCTTACTATCGCCTTTAGTTTTCTCTAGTAATGAAGTATTCAGCACAGTAACTCAATATTTGTAGTTATTTTGCATGGTCTTGTAGTACCTCTGTTATATCCTTGGTTATAATCAACTTAAAACTCTGGTAACCAATGCAATAATATGCACTTATCAAAAAGAAGGAACTCTTACCCTTTGCAACAGCATGGGTGGACCTGAAAATTATGATGCTAAGCAAAATAAGGCAGTCAGGAAAAGACAAGTACCAGAAAAGACAAGTACCATATGACCTCACTAATATATTGAAGCTAATGAACAAAATAAGCTGATAAACAAAATAAAACCAGAGGCATGGATACATGAAACAGACTTATAAATGTCAGAGGAGATGAAGGTGGGAGGGGACTGGATAAAGGAAGGTGAAGGGATTAGCTAAAGAACATATAGGCATAGCCCAAGGACACAGACAATAGTGTGTGGAGAGCAAAGGGAAGGTTGTGGGGAAGTGAAAGATGGCAAAGAGAAAAAATATAGGGGACATCTGCAATAGTTTCAACAATAAAAATTTAAATAATAAAAGTACTCTGTATAATAATTCTGGTAACTAACAGTAGCTGTACATAATTATGTGCCATAATAGACATTCAAGCCAACAATACAGTTAATATGTTGTCACAGTGGTTTTCTATGCTATATGAAAGCAGTCTTTAAGGCTCAATTCACCAACAAATCTACCATAAGAGATTGATGTTTTTATAGTAATATGTGATCTTTTGGGAAGGCATTTTTATGGAAGGTATAAAATGTAAAACTTAGCATGCTTTGCCTGTCAACTGCATTAACTTATCACAGGCTCAGACTGTTTTTGTGCAAAGAATGTCAAAGAATGATCCTTTTTTATAAAGAAAACTTTAATATTTTCTATGCTTGCTAAGAAAGTACAGTATTGGAAATTAAATGCGAACATTGATAATTGAGAAGTTAATTCATTTTTATGTATATTACTTGTTTAGTAGTACAACTTGAGCAGTTTACATTCTGGATGCAGCTTAATTTTCAAATGAATCCTTAAAACAAGTAAAACATTTTACTTCACAGTATCTATACTAATAAAAGCTTAGGTGGCCCTGGCGTCCTTGCGCGACACCCTTATGTCATCACAAGATGGTCACCACAAGATGGCCAGCAGGGGAGGGCAGTTGGAGATGAACAGGCCTGCAAGAGAGTGCCAAGGTTCTTGTCCCAGCATCAAGAAGTGTTCAGCAATCTGGAGAATTCTGTGCTTTGATTACATAAGAGCCCAGAGACTAATAAACAGTCTGGAGAAGAATATAATTTTGAAAGGCATTTGGGGGTCAGAGGAGCTTAGCTAAAGGAGCTAAGTTCTAAGGTTTTAAAGTCTAAAGTCTTCGGTTCTCCTCGTCCCCAGGACCCCATGCTTTTTATTAACACAATTTGTCCTGAGGCGAGGCAGAAATATATACTTCAAAGGGTCAGGGTTTAGTATACAGAGGGATTGTCAGATTTGGGGGAATTAGGAATGGGAGAATTAGCCTACAGCTGTTCAGGTGTTTGGCCAGTAGGAGAATAACATGTAGATTAAGATGCCTTAAGGCAGCCAAGAAATCAATTTAATGTATCCTATTTAGGTTTGGGGAAATGCCTTTAGCCATTCCCAGATGCAGCCTGCTGTCATGCTAGAATTGTGCTCCAGCAGGGGAGGGCAGTTGAGGGGGACCAGGCCAGCAGGGGAGGGCTGTTGGGGGTAATATCAGTCTGGCAGGGGAGGGCAGTTGGGGGCAACGAGGCCGGCAGGGGAGGGCAGTAGGGGAAGATCGGGCTGGCAAAGGAGGACACTTAGAGGTGACCAGGCCTGCACGGGAGGGCAGTTGGGAGCAATTGGGCCTGCAGGGGAGCAGTTAGGGGCAATCAGGCAGGCAGGCAGGCAGCCAAGCAGTTAGGAGCCAGCAGTCCCAGATTGTGAGAGGGATGTCTGTCTGCCGGTTTAGGCCCAATCCCACAGTTGAGGGGAAGATCGGGCTGGCAAAGGAGGACACTTAGAGGTGACCAGGCCTGCACGGGAGGGCAGTTGGGAGCAATTGGGCCTGCAGGGGAGCAGTTAGGGGCAATCAGGCAGGCAGGCAGGCAGCCAAGCAGTTAGGAGCCAGCAGTCCCAGATTGTGAGAGGGATGTCTGTCTGCCGGTTTAGGCCCAATCCCACAGTTGGACATCCCCCAAGGGGTCCCAGATTGGAGAGGGTGCCGGCTAGGCTGAGGGAAACTCCCAGCCTCTAGTCTATATTATAAAGGGCCTGTGGCTGTAACACCATAACAACCAACAACCAGGGACGGGGAACCATGGGAACCGGGTGGGTGCATGGCAGCAGCCAGAGCAAAGCAGCTCAGGTCCCGAGTCTCTGGCGGTGGCAGCAGGAGAGAAGCAGCCTGGGTCCAGTGTGTCTGGTGGTGGTGGCCAGAGCAAAGCAGCCCAGGTCCTGGGTGGGTGCCAAGCAGCAGCCAGAGTGAAGCAGCCCAGGTCCTGGGTGCCTGGTGGTGGTGATGGCTGGAGAGAAGCAGCCTGGGTCCCTGGTGCCTTGTGGCCAGTGTGCCAGTGGGGCGGTGGGTTGGTGGGT
>NW_006295731.1:941492-949470 GCF_000327345.1 Myotis davidii
CCCTTTGGGGTCAAATGACCCTTTCACAGGGGTCGCCTAAGACCGTCGGAATACACATATATAATTACATAATGTTTACAGTAGCAAAATTAGTTATGAAGTAACAACAAAAATAATTTTATGGTTGGGGGTCACCACAACATGAGGAACTATATTAAAAGGTCACGGCATTAGGAAGGTTGAGAACCACTGCTCTAGTATCTAGGAGATCTTGCAACACATCTGCCACCAGAACTAAGATTCCTGGTGCTCCCTGTGCTCTGGGCTTCTGCTTCCAATCCAGGGGCTGCAGAAACCAAAAGGACTGGGAACTTCAGCTGCCCCCAGGCCAGGCTGACAGGACTGGACACTCCTGTGGCGTCCCCGGGACCCTGGCTGCTCGACACAAGTACGCGTGCATGTGCTGGCCACAGGCTCGGAGCGGGCGGGGTCCGGGGACATCACCATGGTGACCAGGGATCGGCCAAGCGGGCCCCTGCAGACTGGCCACAGCAGGCTCTGAGCAGGCGGGGTCACAGGGATGCCCTCCTTGCACCCAGGCTATACAGCGGGTGGGCGGGTGTCCCACACAGCCCCTGGTCGTTCAATGCCTGCAGGTTTGGCGCAAGTGTGCTGCCCACAGGCCTGCCATCTTTGTAGGGTTAATTTGCATACTCACTCCTGATTGGCTGTGGGTGTCACAAAAGGGTGGTCAATTTACATATTTGTCTATTATTAGTATAGATGGATTATGGCAATTTTCAAGATATTAATGAAAATTTTAAACATTTCATAAGGTTGAGCATTTTCTTTATTATCTATTATGTATATAGTTAGCATGTTGTATACTTAACTATTTAAAAATTAGCAAGTTGAACAACTTTATTTTGTGGAAAATTCTAATTTACTTAAAAATGATCATGGCATCTTTTTCTGCAAAAAATAAAAATTATTTGTAATTCAAAATACTGTGCTGTTGTTTTGTACTTAACAAAAGGTATTTTGCTTTCAGAAAATAATATTACAAATTTATTTCAATAGGAATCATTGAAATGTATTTATCATTAAGACATCTAGTCATTATTAGGATTTTATATTCTGTCCTTGAAATAAAGTGTACATAATGTTTTAAAAGAGGAACTCTCTAGGAGGGTAACCATATATCAGATTTGATGAATGCTTTTTTTTCAAATTAGTTGATATAAGTATGTTTAAAGAACTAAAGGAAGGTAAAATAACAATGTCTCATCAAAGAGAGAGTACCAATGAAGAGACAAAAATTATTTAAAAAGAACTAAATGTAAATTTTGGAGTTGAAAAAATACAATAAACAAAGTGAAAAATTCATTTGAGGGATTCAACAATTGATTTTAAAAATTTAGAATAAATAGCAAACATGAAGATAGATTGATCAAATAACAGAAAGAAAATGAATAACCACAAGTTAACAGAATCTCAGATTCTTTAAAAAACTTAAAATTATATAAATTCATAAGTATAACAATGTATTCTTGGGTTTGTAACATTTATTATTTAACATGTACAATAATACCACAAAATAGGGTAAAGGGAGTATAGTTATTTAGAAGTAATATTTCAATATCTATCTGAAATTAAGTGAATATAATTCTGAAGCTGGTTCTGAAAAGTTAAGATGTATATGTCAATCTCTAGAGTAAATACTAAAAAAAACTTTAAAAACATAGTGAAATTGAGTTTGGCTTCTGGTTTAAAAATTATGTATTCTATTTTTCAGGTCTGATCACAGATCATTGCATAGGTTTTACCTGGCAGACCTCACAGAGAATGCTGTTCTTCCCATATCAGACTTCTATAACCAATGCTTTGAACTATCTGAATGGAGTTGCTGGCAAGGAATCAGGATCCCCTGAATGGCCGTGCTCTTACACGTAGCTGTTTTCCTAACCCAGTTGCCTCCATTTGAATGCCCTTTGACAGAGGCATTCCGAAGGGGTGTCTGCTGAAATCTCCTTGGGGAGTGGGATTGATGGAGAGGGAAGGAACACTGAAGACACATTATTTTTTTTTTTTTTACTATCTAAATCGGTATTCCTTATATTCTTAGCACTTCTCCCTCTCTTATTCCCAAGCTCCTCGGTCCATGAAACTGTTGAAACATTTTGTTTATGTCTTCCTCCACAGAAAGAAAACCCTTAGGTCTGTGTTCATCCATCTTACCTTATATAGGTACTGGTTCATGGGCAGAAACATAATAGAGGAGATTCAGCACATTCTTCACTTTAGCATTTTATCTTATTGCAGTAAGTGATTTAAAGCTTGAGTGTTACTTTATTTCTGGCTTGTTGCCTTAAGCAGCTATTCTGACAATGGGCAGATCAGATTTCTCTCCAGCTCAACTAGGCTCTCAATAAATTGGTGTAGTGAGGCAAGTAATTGATTAACCACAATGCCATTCTGAATAAGCAAAAATCCTGACGATCCCATGAAGTACCTTTACAAGTTATTAATAAGAGTCTGCAGGCTACATTATAAAGGTGATATCAGATTATCTGAAAGAGTCTGAATGTCGTGTGGGGCATTTTGCCAGCCATGCATATGAGCCTTGGGAAATGCTAGAGGAAGCCATGGGACATTCTTAGAAGTTGTTAGTAGATTCTTAATGTAAACTTTTCAGTTCCGAAAAGGGGATATCTGGCCCTCTTTAGTCCCTGACTACCTAGTTCAGTGGTCAGCAAACTGTGGCTCGCGAGCCACATGCGGCTCTTTGGCCCCTTGATTGTGGCTCGTCCACAAAATACCACATGCAGGCATGCAAGTACAGTGCGATTGAAAATTTGTGGCCCATGCGCAGAAGTCGGTTTTCGGCCTGGGTGAGTCTATTTTGAAGTGGCGTTAGAAGAAGTGGGGGGTGGACATATAGAGAGGATGAACGAAAGGAGATAGACAAAACAAGTATACAAAACAAGTGTGGATGGGAGAGTTGGAAGGGGTCGACCTCAGCAAACGTACCTCAATCAGATTGAGGACGTTTTAACAAAGGCCAGCTTAGGAGTCCCCTAATTAAATTAATAACAATGTACCTACCTATAGAGTTTAAGTTTAAAAAATTTGGCTCTCAAAAGAAATTTCAATTGTTGTACTGTTGATATTTGGCTCTGTTGACTAATGAGTTTTCCGACCACTGACCTAGTTGATTTCATCTGGCTGGTAAGATAAGTGATCCAACAGAGGCATTCAAAAACTAGGGAAGCAGTATCCTAGCCACTGCTTAGGGCTCTCCAACAATAGGACTAGAGTTGGAGAGGGGCCTTGCACAAGCTGAGTAAGTATGTTCCTGGTGCCAAGAAAGAGCCTGCAGTTAACAAGTTATTGAAATTTTAAGAGAAAAAAAGTATACGACATTTTAAGATTGCTTTGCCTCGCAGCTCTGGAGAGAACTTAGAAACATAATTAGATCCCTCAGAAGTAATCTGGCTAAAGGTAATAAAGGGATAGTGGTACAGCATTGGGGTATGATACTATAAAACGCCTCCTACAGAGTGCCCTTACAGCAGCCGTTGCCAGGATAACAAGATACAAACAGCAGCAGAACAGCAGCTGCAGCCTTATGGTTGCTACTCTCTCCAAAGAAGCCCAGGCTCTGCTTGAATAGGCCCACCCTGCATGCCCCTGGGAATCCCGGCCAGGAAACAGCTGTCCACCCCAGCCAGTTGCTTATCTTGCTCTCAGCTCCATCCTCTCCGTCTCTAGAAATTTGTGGCTAAATCCAGGCAGATGGCCCTGCTGGGTTATGCACATTAACAGCCCCTGCAACTAACACAGGTCTCTTTCCTTCTACTCCATCTCTGTTTGCATGGTAATAGATCAAAAGACCCAGCGGGTTTTGTCTAGACTTCTCTTCTTTCTTTCTTTTTTTAATTGAGATATAAATGGCATATAACATTATATTAGTTTCAGACATGCAATACAATTCAATATTTGTATGCATTGTGAAACAATCACCATAATAAGTCTAGTTAACATTTGTCACTTTATATAGTTAAAAATTATTTGTGATGCAAAATTTTAACATTTATTTTCTAAGCAACTTTAAAATATGCAATACAGTATTATTAATTATCATTGCCATGCAGTACATTATATCTCCATGACCTATTTATTTTATAACTGAAAAATTGTACCTTTATACCCCTTCACCTATTTATTCCACCCTCCACACACTGCCTCTGGCAACCATCAATTTGTTCTCTGTATCTACTATGAGCTTGTTTTGGGTTTTATTTATTTTTGTTTTTATATTCCACATATAAACGGGATTGAACAGTACTTGTTTTGTTTCTGCCTGATTTATATCACTTAGCATAATACCTTGAAATCCATCCATGTTGGGGATTCTAAAGATGGCGGCTGGCAGGATGGAGGCGAGGGAGAGGATGTGAGTAAGTGAGGGGGGTGAAAGAAGTGTGGATGTGTGTGGTGTGTGTGAGTGAGTGAAGGACAGTTAAATCCAGCAGGAGAAGCAGGGGCTGGCAGACCAAGCTCCCTTGGACAGTGAGAGCCTACCACCACTGCGGACACTCCCCAGGCACTGGGACTCCACACGGAGCCCACGCCATCTTGAAGGGGAGAGTAGCCTCTTCTAAGAACTCATCAACACCACCACACAGATAGCCCTTGGACACTGCCCGTGACTCAGCAGCCATTCCAGCCCAAATCCTGCTGCCCCACCTGCAGTCCTGCAGAACCTAGGACCTCCACCGCCAAAGGTGCACCACTCCCACAGCAGTAAGTGCAACTTCCCCCCTCCCCAGCGGCAGACCTCCAGACACCACAGTCACACATTTCCAGAGTGAAGGCCTCCTGAGCCCACCACTCCACAGGCAGCTCTTGCATGCCACTGTGAGACCCCACTGGGTGCAATCTTGTACAAACAAGAGCACACTGCCCTGAAGTATAAATTCTGAATTCCCTCTTCCTGAATAACTGCCCACAGACACCTCGATCACACATCTTCAGTGCCAGGGCCTCTCAGAATGTGTCAGAGCTCCGAGCCAGCAAATGCACCGCCACAGTCATGTGTTTCCAGCGTGCAGGCCTCCTGAGTCCATTGCTCCACAGGTCACTCTTAGGGGCCACTGTGAGCCCCCATTGGGTGCGATATTATACAAACAAGGAAGCACTGCCCCACAGTAGAAATTCTGAATTCCCCTTCCTGGATGTCTGCCCACAGACACCTCAATTGCACAGCTTCAACACCCGGGCCCCTTGGAGTGCATCAGTGCACTGCACTGGCAAACACACTGTGGGTACCCCTGTAAGCTGCCACTGGGAGCACATATCCAACCATGGAAGCAGCAGCAAAAACTGAGTCTTCCCAATCCACAGCTGTAGAACTCTGGGCACTACAGTCGTGCTTTTCCAGGGTGCAGTCCTCCCGAGTACACCGCTCCACAGGCAGCTCTTGGGTGCCACTGTGAGCCCCCGCTGGGCATGCTGCTATCCAAACAAGGATGCACTGCCCCACAGTATAAATTCTGGATTCCGTCTTCCTGGATACCTGCCCACAGACACCTTGATCAAGTGGCTTTAGTGCCAGGGTCCCTCAGATTACATCAGTGTGCCATGCTGGCAAATGCACCGCAGGTGCCCCTGTGAGCCTCCACTGGGTGTGTGCATATCCAACCATGGAAATAGCAAAAAAACCTGAGTCTTCCCACCCTACAGCTACAGAATCCTGGACATCACAGTTGCGCCTTCCCAGAGCACAGGCCACTTGAGCCCCACCACCCTGAAAGTTGACTCCTGGGTGCCTCTATGAGCCCCGGCTGGGCACATGCGATTTCAATCAAGGGCACAAGGCAACAAAAATCGAGACATCCTCCTCTCCAGCTGGTGACTTCAGGACACCACAGTTGTGCCTTTACAGCTCATGGGTCTACATCAAGAGAACCCAAATAGCTCAAGTAGGGAGCTATGCTAGATTACCAAGCCCAGGAGACCTGAGAGATCACAGCAGTAGCGCCATCCCCCAAAGAACCGGGGTATCAAAGCAGTCAGATCTAGGACAGAGAAACAATTGAAACATTACAGCAAAATATTGGGAGACAAAAAAGCAATCCACAAAGGAAAGAAAAAATAGAGATTACCAGAAAGGGAGAACAATGAAATGGAAGCAAGTAATATATGAGAGAAAGAATTCAGAGTAATGGTTATAAGGATGCTCAAATGGCAGGATAACAAATACACACAACTCAATGAGAATTATAAGGAGCTGAAGGAGAATGTCACAAACATGAAAAGGAACTAAGAGGAAATGAAGAATGACATAGCTACAATAAAAAACACAACAGAAGGCTTAAACAGTAGACTAGAAGAGGCTGAGTACCACATCAGCAAATTAGAAGTCAAGGTAGGAGAAAACACACAAATTCAGCAGCAACTGGAAAGAAAATATAAATAAACAATAGGAGAGCCTAATGGAGCTTTGGGACACCACAAAATGAAACAACATCCGCATAATAGGGATAACAGAAGGAGAGGAAGAGAAGCAAGGAATAGAAAACCTGTTTGAAGAAATAATGAGAGAAAACTTTCCTGATATTGGCAGAAAAAAACTATGCAAGTCCAAGAAGCACATAGATTTCCAAACAAGATGAACCCAAAAAGACCAACACCAAAACACATAATAATTTAATTGGCAAACGTCAAAGACAAAGTAAGAATCTTAAAGGCTGCAAGAGAGAGAGACAGAAAGTTACCTACAAGAGGTCTCCCATTAGAATACCAACTGATTTCTCAACAGAAACACACGAGTCCAGAAGGGAATGGAATGAAATATACAGAGTTATGCAAAGCAAGGTACTGAATCCAAGAATACTATACCAGCAAGGTTATCATTCAAAATTGAAGGTAGAATCAGGACCTTCTCAGAAAAAAAAAAGGACTAAGAGATTATTACCACCAAGCCAGCAATGCAAGAAGTGCTAAAGGTACTGCTGTAAAAAGAAGAAACAGAAAGGCAAGAAGAAACACAAACATTAAGAATAAAAATGATTACAAATAAGTACTTAGCAATAATAACATTAAAAGTAAATGGATTAAATGTTCTAATCAACAGACACAGGGTAGCTGAATGGATAAGAAAACTTGACCCATATATTTGCTGTCTGCAAGAGACCCACTGAGAACAAAAGATTCACATAGACTGAAAGTTGAAGGGATGAAAAAAAATTTTCAGGCAAATGGAAATGAGAAAAAAGCTGGGATTGCAATTCTTATATCTGACAAAATAGACCTTAAAGTAAAGGCCATAAAAGAGATAAGGAAGGACACTACATAATATTAAAGGGAGCAATGCAACAAGAGGATATAACTATGATAAACATATATGCACCCAATACAGGAGCACCCAAATACATAAAAACAAAACCAATTTCTGGAAGATAGCATGGGAGAGATTGATAGTAATACAGTCATAGTGGGGGACTTTAATACCCCACTGAAACCACTGGATAAATCCTCTAAACAAAAAATCAGCAAGGAAACAGCAAACCTAAATGGCTCACTGGATCAGATGGACTTAATTGACATCTTTAGAATATTTCAACCCAAAGCTACAGAATATACATTGTGTTCCAGCGCATAGGGGACATTTTCAAAGATAGACCACATATTAAGACACAGGCAAAGTCCCTTCAAATTTAAGAGGATAGAAATTATAACAAGCATCTTCTTGGATCACAATGGCATGAAACTAGAAATCAACTACAATAAAAAATGAAAAAAAAATCAAACACTTGGAGGCAAAATAGCATGCTATTAAAGAATGAGGAGGTTACTGAAGAGATCTAAGAAGAAATAAAAAGCATCCTGGAAACAAATGACAATGAAACCACAACAATCCAAAATCTATGGGACACAATAAATGATATAACCCAACAACTCAAAGAGCTAGAAAGAGAGCAACAATAAAATCCCACAGTATCCAGAAGGAAGGAAATAATAAAGATCATCTCCT
>NW_006295731.1:956577-966693 GCF_000327345.1 Myotis davidii
TAGGGCGGGAGGAAAAAATGGACACATATGTAATACCCTTTGTAATAAAAAATAAAATTTAAAAAAAAAAAGAAGACAAAGGAACCAAAGGAAGATAAGTCCAGGAGGACAAGTCTCTGACTGATACAGATGTAAACGGTGAAGTGGGGGCCTGTGCAACCAAGGGGATTGAAGCTGGTAAGTGGCAGCTAAGTCTTCAGTCCCTTGCAGAAGTCCCTGTTGGGGCATCCAGCACAAAGGCAGGAGTTTCTCAGTGCTTGCCTTCAGCCATTAAGCAATGGAGTCAAAGCTTTCAAAAGCCTTCAGATGGAATATGCATGAGTAGAAGCCCAATTCTATAAAGATATAATCTTGAGAAAAGGTAGGTTGCTTTCTAACAACATCTGTTTTATGAGAGATCTGAAATTATCAATGCAGCTGAGGAAACTGAGGAAGGTGAATGTCAGTGAGAAGTAGGTTTTTAGGAAGGAGCTTGGGAGGAAGTGGAAGGAGACCCAAAGGAAAGGGGCAAAAAAATAGCATACCTCACTTTTGGTTGATGGCTTTTACAAATGTAAAGGTTCTTGATAGGATGATCCAGGAAAATAATGAATTTGTACTAGAACACTTGCAAGACATAGAAATTAAATTTTCAGGGGTTGGGGAACCAATGAACTTCACTATAGAATTTGTCTTTAAGTCAAATGAATATTTTTACAATTAAGTTCTGACAGAAACACATTGAATATCATCAGACCCAGATGATCTCTTCTTCTCATAAGGACCAAAAATAATCAGTAAAACCAGATATGAAATGTACTAGAAAGAGGGGAAAACATCACTGTGAAAATGAGCAAGCTGCATAAATGTTAAGGTGATGAAAGTGGTGTATCAACTATTTGGAATGTGCCCAGCTATTCTTTTTCACCTACTCCTATATTCCTTATTCTCTTGAGGGTAGAGTATTGGCTGTCAGCACTGATTATAAATTGGGGTATTTTTTTCATAAACTTCTGGTCTCAAAGTCTAATTATTCTTCACTAATGAAGTGAATGAATCCATATATATAAAAGCCTAATATGCAAAGTGTCCCCTCAGAAGTTCGACCAACCAGGAATTTGATTGCTCAGTATGACATGTGCTGACCACCAGGGGTCGTCGCGGAACAAAAGCAGGCCCCTGCTGGCAGCCAGCAGTTGCTAAGGACCCTACGCGTGCATGAATTTCATGCATTGGGCCTCTAGTGTAAATATAAAAACTCTGATGCTGATACCTAATAAGCTGAAGGTGAGGAGGAGAAATAGCATGGAGAACCAGAAGGACTAATAGACCCAACAGAATCCAACAGAGTCCAGCCTGGGGGAATCCAGGTTGAGTATTACCCAATTATTCCTGTCAGACACATGTTATATTGTAACATGTTCTTAGTAAAATAAAAAAAAATGTTTAAAAATTTGTATAAGCCAATGTTAGTGTTACTAATACACATACATACTAGATCTTACAGAATGCAGCATGTTCTGAAGTCTACTTTTTCAGACACACATTCTTTGAGCTATAACTATAAGATTTCTACAGGTGGGAAATTTATCAGACCTTTTAGCTGATTCCATATTTGTTTAGAACACAGTTCTTAGATCAAGTAGGTAAAACCACTGTAGTAGTCACTAGATGGGCCTTCATAATTTGGTGGACACTTAAATGTGGTTTCTTATACTAATTTGTAAACAATGCCTTTGAGGATGTGAATTCTTAAAAAATTTGTAAAAAGTTAAGAATTGCAAGTAGGACCATATTTAATGATCAATGCATGCATATTCATTCAATATTAAATTTTTGTATTTCATGTAACAGTCAAAATAAAATGAAGTTAGTCTTAGTAAGACTTTGGTTATCACTGAGTTGTTAATTTAACTTACATTTCATCTATCCTTTCCCCTTTTTTTTCTTTCTCTTTTTACAGATATAGATATGCAGGGTCTGGGTGGTTAAGGGATTTTGGTTTATGGAAAGATCACAGGCTTTTAAAGTGGAAAGATTTACTCATATCCCTGAATTGTCCCCTCACCCAGATAAAAAACATTTTTGGTGTTTGATGAGTGGGAGAGAAGGTTGATGCGATCACATGACTGAAGATGCCAAATGATTTACTTAGACCCTGATACACAAGGGTCTGTGTTACAAGAGGAGAATTGTGTGTGTTTTTTTCTTTTATTGAGACAACAGACATACATAGGATTGACTATTCTTACATTTAGAACATAATTGCTGTATGTTAATTGCATTCAATTATTAATATTCTCTTATTTCTTCCTACAGCTTGAAGACTTAGATCGATAAGAATGAAGAAGAAACAAGGAATTTGTTCTTCACGGATTTGAGATTTTCTGATTTTCAGTAGTTAGTGGGAAATTGTCTCAACACTAATTATGTTTCTAAGTTCAGCACCCAAAAAGTAACTTATACTGATATCTGACCTTGACATCTTTCAGATATTTTTGACAGCATTTGTTCAGGTTAAAAATAAATAAATGAGTTGTAGGTTTTTTATATAAATAACACTGACTCAAATCTATATATCTTTTTTTTTTTGGCCCACCTTATCATTATTAAAAGGGATCACTTTCAACCATGTTTCAAGTTATATTAGTGTGTTCTTAAGTAATTAAAACATTAAGTTATAAACAATTTATGTAAAAAAGGATGGAAGTCTAGCCCCTATTGCACGTTATTGAAAGAACCTGATGGATGACCTATCTTACCCAGAGACCAGACAATGCTGGGCTAGTACTGGACTGATGTGGCCCAGTAGCATTAGCATCACTCTGGAACTTGTTAGAAATTCAAATTCTCAGGCCCCTACTGAATCAGAAAATGTTAAAGTGGGCTAGCAATCCAAGTTTTACATCACCTTCAAGTGGCTAAAGCACACTAAAGTTTGAGAACCACTGGTCTGAGCTTTACTTATATGATGACCAGCCAGAGACACTTACTTGATACTCTTGATACTATTTCAAGCTGGACTGGGAAAGAGAATAAAATTTTCAGGGATATAGAAACAGAAAAAAGACCTATAGATGCAAATATTAGGTTATAGCAGTGGAAAACATGGATAAGGGGAAAAACTAATTCCAGAAGTATACAACCTGTATGATGTCATTTATATGAAATTTAAAAACATTCAAAAATTGCTACAAATTTATTATAGGTAAATATCCATGTAGTGAAAAGAACCCATACAAATTATGCATGCATAATTTATTAGAACAGTGGCAACATCTTGTGGAGAGAGAGCAAACAATTCAATTGGGGAGGGTTACATAGTGGGCCTTAACCCTGTAAATGGCCAGGAGTTCAGTGTTTTGGGGTTAAGGCGATTTTCACCCTCAGAACCCATACCCCCCACATTGAACCATGCTGCATATATTTGGGACACTGAACTTGCTCCCCATATAGCCCTAAGTCCCAAGCCTAAAGATGCCTGAAGGCTCCTGTGGGTCTGTGCTTCTGAGAGTTGAGTTCACTGCCAATTTATATAGTCCTGGGACTGAGAGGTGAGTAAGATGTGGTGGCTGTATCTAGAGAACAGAGGACAAGTTAGCTACATTATTCTCATACACGCATGTGAAGTTTCTTCAGGTGAAGAATGAGCTCAGTATGTATAAAAAAGAGGTAGAGGATACCCTGGGGGCTGGGACCTGCGGCCTGGAATGAGGATCGGGGTTCTGGGGTGAGGATTACATTCTTCCCACATTGCAGGAACAGAACTTAGAGGAGTACAAGTATGGTGGCTAAACCATAAAATGACTTAAATAATACCTGCCTTCCTATATTAATGCTATTGCATAATCTCCTGCCCTTGAGTTTGGCAGGGCCAATGACTCTCTTCTAATAGAATATGGAAAAGATTATGAGAAATAGAGATAAAAAGAGATGGAGATTTAGGTATATAGATTAGATAGATGATAGATTAAAGAGATAGGTAGATCTTTGTGTGGTAATTTGTTAGGTAACAATAGAAAATTAATACACTGAATTTAGCACAGGGCAGCTCAGGAGACTCCAAGTATCTGGATGTGTGATCTTGAGTATCACTTAACCATTCCTGATTCAAGCCTCTTACTGACAGCTTTGTTTTTAAATTGCCTCAATAAACTATATAAGAAAAAAATAAGCTTTAAAATGCACTAAGTATTCTAATTTGAACCTGGCCATTCAGGCTAATATAAAGTTAAATTTATCATGCTAAGAAAGATATTTTATTTAACAGTCTATTGGTTGATTTAAACTTTTAATGTATTTTTATATATGATAGCTAGGCCCCCAATTGAACACTTGCCTTGAAATCTTTAAATGTTACAAATGTCACAGGCAGTCCAGTTTGAATATTCTATTACTCCTTCCCTTTCTTCACTTCTGTCACACCTTTTCACCCCAAAGCACAGAAACAGTGCTGCCTCCTGGTTTGGAAATAGACTCTGCAGCTGACCATAGTCTATCATTCTATAGGTCTCATATCTATGGACCTAGTCTCTGGGCAATAATAAAGTATAACCACAAACCATCCTATTCCTCTGCCCTTGTCCAACCAAAACTACCCTCTTTCCCACTCACCTCACTTTTGCTGTACAAATTGCATGCGCAAATCATCTAACTCAAGACCACACCTTCCCCATGTAAACAGTCCCCTGAAGGCTACCAGCCATCAGCTTGCTCAGGCATACCTGCATGGAGCCCGCTTAGGGTCAGCATAATCCTTAAGAGTATTTTGTTACCCTGACTTGTCAATATCCTATTTTATTTCTCTTATTGTTTTCACATAGATTGAGATGGGCTACAGAACAGTTTATATTTTGTGAGTTTAGTTATTCATAGAGCAAAAGACCAAGGTAGCTACAAATATGCCGGAAACTTGTCAGAATGTGCCTCTGTAAATTTAGAAATTATTAACCTCTTCATTAAATAAAAGGAGTTATATTTCTAACATTGGAAAATAAAATATTAATGTGAAAATTATTAGAGTGAGAATAACCTCATATTGGTCTCCTCTGAGAAATAGTAAAGGGGTGGTTGGTATGTATAGCACCTAACATACCGTAATTATCTGGGGAAGAGTATCAACCCTAATAAACTATTAGCCATGGGCATTTGAAGGAAATGTAATCAAAGTATCACATATAAGAGCCTGAAAAATGTTCCACACAACATCATGATTTGTCAGTCATTGCAGACGCCGCTAGATCTGCTGAGCCATAATGACCATGTGGCAGAGCAGCTTGAATGGCAGCCTGGGTATATTGTAGATCCTTTTTTTTGTTTCTGTTTTTCCTGTGTTCCACTCACAACCAGTAGCCTTTTAGGATAATAATAGCACTGTCAAATAAGATGTATGATGCCTTCAAAAAATTTTAAAAGCTCTCTAGGCATCTTGCCTGGTAGTAGGGACCAAGTGTGCCACTGTCCTCCCCCTTGAATAAATATTTCAAGGTTCACTGCTTTGGAAATAGACCTCTGAACCACTAGAAAATTCACCAATAAAGCTAGTCCCTGAATTTTTGTGGGTTTCATTTTCCTCTTTGACATGCATTTATCTTACCAAGGTGTCTAAGGTTGTCATTACATTCTGCTCATCATGTTCAGTCAGCATGATAGCATCAATGGAATGTCCTGTGGTTTGGAGAGGTGATCAAACTCCCCAGGGATTAGATTTTGACATAGAACTGGAGAGTTAATATAATCTTGAGGTAGAGCAATAAAGGTAACTTGCTGGCCCTGCTAGCTAAAATCAACTTTTTGATATGGTCCTCTGACAAATATAGAAGGAGAAAAACATCACATCAGGTGCCAGGGGATATGCTGCTTTTCTCCAGCAAAGAAACCACATCTTAAATAGCATCTACAATTGGATTCATCATCTCACTCCTTTATCAATAATCCACTGTTATTCTTTAAAATTCATCTCTCCCCTGCAAATAGGAATGTTGAATGGGGATGTGGTGAGACTATCCACTCCCTGAATATTTCAAGTTTCTCCAGGAAGACAGTATGCTTTTGGTTTACTATACTGAAGATAGAAGCAATTTTAGTATTTTTCACTAGGCCTACCATGATAATCCACATTCTATGGCTCAGGAAGCCAAAGTGAGGATTTTTTCAGTTTTTATATGTCTATTTCACCTATGCATTCTGTAATGGGGATAACAAACAGTTAGCAGGAGATGTATCAATCACTAGAGAAAAAACTCCACAGTGGCATTTTGGGTCTCTTGGAATTAGAGTCAGTATCTAGTAATTTCCAAAAATTTTATTATTTCCTTCCTTCCTCACTGCACAGTTATTCTGGTAAATAGATACAAGGCCCTTTAGATAAGATCAGAAGAAGGTTTTCAATATTTATTTAGCTGAGTAGCACAGTCCTTTTTCAAGGAGATCTGGCCTTCATTTTGTACACAAGGCCCTGAGTCTGTGAAGCGGCTCAAGTATGAGAATTGATGCAGGGCTCTGACTTATAGTTGTTCAAGTCAGATTTATATTCATTATATAGAGAGCTGTTTATTTATACATATGAAGTAGAGTTTAGTAGGCTGCCAAGATATTTTAGTTCTAGGGATACCACAATCAACTTGTCAATACCAAAAATCACTGCTTAAGTGTTGCCACCTATTATAGTAACCATTCCCATCCTGTCTTTGGTAAATCCATGTTGTCACTTGGCTCCTTCCAAACCAGGAACATAGTGACCCCTCTTAGTCAGGAAGCCCAAATTGATGGCAGTAGTTACCACTCTCATCTATGCCTTACAAAATTCATACATCACAGAGATTACAATAATAGTGAGACTCACCTCATGAATGTGTTCCTGACAGCTTTGGTAAAGAAAGAGTCTTCTACACTTTTACTCATATCATAATGGGGTGGTGGGAAGAGGTCCTAAGTGATAAATTCACTCTATCCTTTTAAATTTTCTCAGTCTTTGCCTACTGTTATCTCCAATGTTCTATGGAAGTTCTGGCATTTTAATTTCATTTTCTATAGAATACCCTTTTGGGTCAACGTTTCATTCAACCAACCAAATGAATAATTAGGGGCACTCTTGCACTCAAGCTGCCATATTAAATATGAAATTTCTACTTAGTGAGACACTATCAATAAATTTGGCCAATCCAACTTATTTTTTATCCTACTCCCACCACTTTAGAATCTATTTTCACACATGCTCCCCAGATTTTCATTAATGTAAATGGACAAAATATCTAAGCATCACACTTCCTCAAAGTCTATACTTTTTATTTCATGCTCTGAAAGTTGCTAGAACTTGGGTCTGGTTATAGGTCTAAAAGCAATGGTAATTATGTAACGTGATCAAGGTGTTAGCTAACAATATGGTGGCAATAATTTTGCAGTATATAAGTACAAGAAATCAACATAATGTCAATTGTATGTTGATAAAACTGAAAAAAAAATAAAAAGCAAAGAGACATGGTGTGGGTTGGCCCTGAGGAGGGTGAATAGTCCCTTGCAAGGCAACTACCACAGGTAAGGCCATTACAGGTTTTTCATGCTAGAGGAGACTGATAACCTCAGACATGAGTTTAAAGGTTTCTACTAATAGCAAAGGTAAATAAGGCAGAATTTGGGGTTTCAAGGACCTCAGTTTCTTCATGATCTTTTTATATATCCTTGTCTAAATTTTCATTGTTCAATTCCTTCCCTAGCAATATTTTAACTTAAACATAAGATAACCCATGAGGTTGGAAAATAAATGTGCATTGTACTTCCGTCCCCCAAAAGATTATACTTTAGTTTTGCTTTTCATAAATCTCAGCCTCATGACTATAAGATATAACTATTGTTTTTAGATCAGAAATAGATGTGCTTTGGTCCCCAACCCAGTACTTGATCTGGGAATTTAAAGTCCTGAACTCATTTTCTTTCTCAAGTTCTCTGGAACATGTAGAAGCAAACAAGTGACTCCATTGTAATACTTATTTTCACTAAAGCGTTTTATGGCTGCAAGTGGTTTTGGTCACCCAAAGTCTTGCCATATATATGCATTTTCTTCTAGGTATCAATAGGTGATAATATAAGAAACAATTTTTCTGCAATATACCATGAACTATCACTGTACTCTTTGCTAATGAAATGAGTCATTAATGTCTAAATATAATCAGAACATAGAACCAATTTCTAACAATAAAGAGTAATGCAGGGACTGCTGGTGAGAATGGAAACTGGTGCATCCACTGTGGAAAATAGTATGGAATTTCCTCAAAAAGTTAAAAATGGAACCCCCATTCAACCTAGTAATCCCACTTCTAGGAATGTAGCCCAAGAAATAAGAAACACCAATCAGAAAGGAAATAGGCACCCCTATGTTCATAGCAGCACAATTTACCATAGCTAAGATTTGGAAAGAGCCTAAGTGTCCATCAGCAAATGAATGGATTAAAAAACAGTGGTACATCTACACAATGAAACACTATGCTGCTATAAAAAATGAGCTTTTACCATTTGCAACAGCATGGGTGGAGCTGGAGAGCATTATGTTAAGCAAAATAAGTAAATAAGTCAGTCAGAGAAACATAAATATCACAAAATCTCACTCATTTGTGGAATATAATGAACAACATAAACTGATGAACAAAAATTGATCCAGAGCAGAGAAACACCGAACAAACAGTCAAACCTCAGAGGGAAGGCAGGGGAGGGTGGGTGTAAGAGATCAACCAAAGGACGTGTATGCATGCATATTAGCATAACCAATGGACACAGACACTGGGGCAGTGGGGGCTTGTCCTGGGGGATGGGAGTGGCTAGGGAGGGGTCAGTGGGGGAAAAAGAAGACATATATAATACTTGAAACAATAAAATATAATAAATAAATACAGTAAATAAATAAATAAGTAAAAATTACAGGGGGAAAAAAGGAGTAATGCAGGAAAGCCATCCTTAAAGCAGTTCTTCTAGAACCAGTATTGCTACCAGTTATTGTCTTGATTATTATTATGTTTAACAATTCATTCCAAATATAGTGGTATATAACAAAAACTTATGCTATAAGATTTTGTGTGTCAAGAATTCTGAAATGGCACAGCAGAAAACAATTATCTCTCTGCTCCATTACATTTGCAACCTCCGCTGGATAGACTTGAAATCTAGGAATCACTTGTTTGTTGCCTAATGAAATAAAATGAAGGCACATTCACTCACACACATGATGCCTGGATTGGAAGGAATCAAAGTTAGGATTGTCAACCAGAGTACATGCATATATGTGAATTCTCTACATGGTTTTGTTTCCTTAGAGCATGGTCACCTCAGGATAGATTATGCTTAGAAATATAAAATGGCAGGTCAGGTATTCAAAACCAAGTGCTACAGATATCCATATGAGAGAATCTTAAAAGCAGCAAGAGAAAAACAGTTAGTTACCTACAAGGGAGTACCCATACAAATGTCAGCTGATTTCTCAACAGAATGTATGCAGGCCAGAGGGAGTGGCAAGAAAAGGAAGCGGGTGTGGGAGGTGCGGGAAGAGATTGGACAAAGATCTTATATGCATGTATGCAGTACCTATGGACACGGACAGTGGGGTGGCAAGGGCCTGGAGTGGGATGGGAATTGGGTGGAGGGGAACTATGGGGGGCGGGTGGAAAAAAGAGGTACTTCTGTAATAATCTGACCAATAAATATTTTTTTAAAAAAGAAATCCATGTGGAAGTTGCATTGACTTTTATTGTCTATCCTTGGAAGTCAAATAATGTCATCTCCACTAAACTCTACTAGATGAAACATTCCCCCAAACCTTCCTAGTTGGAAGGGGAATGGACATAGACCACACTTCTTTTTTTTTAAATTGTCTTTATTGTTCAGATTATTACAGTTGTTCCTCTTATTTTCCCCCATAGCTCCCCTCCACCCGGTTCCCACCCCACTCTCTGCCCTTACCACCACCACCCACGGTTCTCAACCATAGGTGTACAATTTTTGTCCAGGCTCTTCCCGCACACACACACCCCTTCCCCCCTGAGAATAGTCAGTCCACTCCCTTTCTATGCCCCTGATTCTATTATATTCACCACTTTATTCTGTTCATCAAATATTTTATTCTCTTTATTTTATTTTTTCACTTGATTT
>NW_006295731.1:968260-996845 GCF_000327345.1 Myotis davidii
TGGTAGGTAATTTTCAGGGTGCAAAGGGCCAGGCCTTTCATATGCAAAAGCCTCTGCTCACAGCTTGGATGGGGCGGGGTCTCAAGGGATCAACAAGGCAGAGCAGGCAGCTATGGCTACACCTCAGTCCTACTCTAAGAGGCCCTGCATCTCAGTGTCCTACGGTAATCACTGCGAGCACCTCTGAGAGAAAGCCACCCTCGAGTTCTGAGTTCTGCCCACTGCCAGACAGTCCAGTTTCTCCCCGTATGAGTCTGGGTCCCCAGAGACTCACCTGGAACTGGAGTTCAGAGCAGTTGGGAGCTTGAGATTCCCTCCCGATTGAAAAAGACAACTGTGTCCTCAGCTGCCAGCCTTCTCCATGTGCGCCGCACCCTCAGCCACCAGGCCTTTCCACGTGCACCACATCCTAAGCTGCCAGCCCTTTCCACATGTGCCACGTCCTCAGCTGCCAGCCCTTTCCATGTGCACCATGTTCTCAGCTGCCAGCCCTTTCAGCGTGCACCTCCGTACCTCTGCACTTTACTTCTGCACCTCCTCTGAGTCTCAGTGCTTTTCTCTTTCCTTCTAGTTGTAGAATTTCCACTCAGCCAGCCTTCCTGTGGTTCTGGATTATGTCCATTTTGTCTTTTAGTTGTATTTTTGAAGTGGTTGTGCGAGGCAGGAATTTCTGGTGTTTACCTATGCCGCCATCTTGGTTTCTAGACCACACTTCTCGATGGAGTATAGCAATATCCTTTAGCAACATGTGCAACGGAAGATGATGTAGTAGATATCTTTAGAAAATAGAGTCTGATTTCTGGCAAAAATTCTTATATTCTTCCTGCATGCAAAATACACTTATCTCCTCCAAGTATCTCCAATATCCTCATAGTGGTAAAGATTTTACTCAAGACCAGGATCTTGTTATCTCCATCAGATTCACATGAGGCTCTTTGGGTATTGTTCTTCAGGTTCACCTCTTTGAGTGTCATTTCTCTCAATCTGAAGGCATGTGAGCTAATGAGACAAGTAGTTGCTCCCTCCCTTCCCAACATACAATATGAAATAGGTACAGGAAAATTACTATAGATATTTCCATCAAAAGGGGGAATTAAGAAGACCATGATAGCCAATGAACATGGCAATTATAAAAGACAGCTAGTCATCTCTTGTTTACGGATGAGTCCCTAGGATCTGGTCTCTGGTTCTTGGCTTTGCATTGTGGGTCTTGCTTTGGCTCTTTGAGTCATCTTCCTTTTTCCCTAAGAAGTGACCTGTATTTAAAACTGATTAACCTTGGTCCTCTACACTGAGAAAATTTTGGGTGTCCAAAGACCTTTTTATGCTGCTATCCTTTTCAGTTCAAGTTGTGGAAATTCCTTCAAAACTTTGGGTGCTTCCTGTGTGTCAATTTATAATATACTAGAGGCCCGGTGCATGAAATTTCTAAGATTTGGAAACAACCTAAGTGTCCATCAGCAGATGAATGGATTAAAAATCAGTGGTACATCTACACAATGGAACACTATGCTGCTATTAAAAAAAAGGAGGTTTTACCATTTGCAACACTATGCTGCTATAAAAAAGGAGCTGTTACCGATGCACTGGGGGGGTCCCTCAGCCCAGCCTGCCCCCTCTCACAGTCTGGGAGCCCTCAGGGGATGTCCTAATGATGGCTTAGGCCAGCTCCCCATGGTGGCCATGGTGGCTCGGAGCAGGCACCCCTGTGTGTGTGTGCTGCAGGCCTGCCCACAGCCACTCTGCAGACTTCAGAGCAGGCGTCCCCATGGGTTGTTCTCTCAGGCTCGGGGCCACGCCTTGCCCCTCCTCCTGAGCTGGCCATGACTGTTACAGTGTTCTGACCTAATTTGCATATTAGTTCATTTTATATATATATAGATACCATTAAACAAAACTACACCTAGAAACTTCCCTACCATGGGATTCTGTGAGGCTGCTATGGGATATATCTTTAAGATTGTAAGAAGCCCTATAGTGTAATTTGATATATAATGTTGTAATCCTTAGAAGATATTTTGTCTGTCTGAAAGTATCTATGAGCTACTGACTTAGGTCATTCTAAGATTAGGACAAAGTCTCTTACATAGGGTTAATGAATGTTTATAAATAGGTATCTGAGTGTGTTTTAAGATTGAGTGTGCATTTAAAATATGTGAATGTATGTGAGCAAGAGTGGAACTATGAGAGTAACAATATGAAAGTTTGGGGGCAAACATGTAAGACTGAATATGTGCATATAACAGTAAGAGTGTGAAAATATGAAAGTGCTAAAGAGAGTAAAAAATATGGATAGGAATTACTGAAAATAGGCAGTTTTCCAAAAGTGATCATCAGGGCCATCCTATCTAATAAAGAGGTAATATGCTAATTGACCATCACTCTAACACATAAGATGGCTGCCCCATGTGGTCAAAGATGGTCGCCCCCATGTGGACACAAGATGGCCACCACAAGATGGACAGCAGGGGAGGGCAATTGGGGATGACCAGGTTTGCAGGGGAAGACAGGGGAGACCAGGCTGGCAGGGTAGGGCAGATAGGGGTGACCAGGCCAGCAGGGGAGGGCAGTTGGGGGTGATTGGGCCAGCAGGGGAGGGCAGTTAGGTGTCGATAAAGCTGCCATGGGAGTGGTTAGGGAGTGATCAGGCTGGCAGGCAGAAATGGTTAAGGGCAATCAGGCAGGCAGGCAGGCAGGTGAGCGGTTGGGAGCCAGCAGTCCTGGATTGTGGGAGGGATTGGGCCTAAAAGGGAAGTCGGACATCCCTCGAGGGGTCCCACATTGGAGAGGGTGCAGGCTGGGCTGAGGGACACACATAGCTCCCTCCCCCATGCACAAATATCATGCTCTGGGCCTCTAGTAGAGTGATGGCGAACCTATGACACTTGTGTCAGAGGTGTCGATAAAGCTGCCATGGGAGTGGTTAGGGAGTGATCAGGCTGGCAGGCAGAAATGGTTAAGGGCAATCAGGCAGGCAGGCAGGCAGGTGAGCGGTTGGGAGCCAGCAGTCCTGGATTGTGGGAGGGATTGGGCCTAAAAGGGAAGTCGGACATCCCTCGAGGGGTCCCACATTGGAGAGGGTGCAGGCTGAATGCCATTTAAATATATAAAATAAATACCAAAAATATAAATCTTTGTTTTACTATGGTAGGAAATATCAAAAAAATTTCTATATGTGACATGGCACCAGAGTTAAGTTAAAGTTTTTCAAAATGCTGACATGCCGAGCTCAAAAGGTTCGCCATCACTGCTGTAGTAGAATTAAATAAAACCTATGCAGGGGTTATGGATGAACACCATCTAGGTTGCTACCACAAAATCTTATTCCTCACAAAGAACATAGGGAAGAATAGTAGAGGGTACAAACCTGACTGTAATGGAAGATACAGACTGGGGTCCAATTTGGGCTACCCAGCTTCCCACCTGCGTGACTTTGGGCACATGCCTGAAAGTAACCATTTTCTCACACCCTTGCTAATGGCCAAGTAGGTCATTCTATTAGGTTTAAAAAGTAGACTCACATTGGTATTTATTCTTTCAGTGCTTTATTTCTGAGGATGACTCTTTTTAAATGTAACTTTCTCACCAAGAGTAGTAAAACCTATCCTATCTTGCTACTTGTGCAATATTGCTTTGGATGGCTCTTCTTTCGTGGGTTCCAGAGGTATGAGATGGCTTCATTGTGTTAAGAGTACACGGGCTTAAACAGAGAGGGCTTTTTCTTATTAATCATCTTATTAATTAAAATTTTAAAAATAAAATTAATTTTCCTCCTAATTTTCCAAAATCAATTGAGGTCATACTACAGTTTTGTTTCTCTAACTGGAATAACCCAGATTTGTGTAAACAGTGTGCTTACTTCTATACTCTAATGATGAGATTGTGAGGTCCTCTGCAATGCTACTTACTTTTTTTTTCTTGTTTTAGCATAAGGTAATAAAAAGTTACTTAACTCCAGGCATCATTATTCATTTGTTGTATGTTTTAGTGTTGTCTGAGAAGAGCAATTTCACAAATATGACAAGGTCAGTTTCTCTTTCTGTGGTCACAATAACTTTGTTAGAGTTTGTTCTCTTCTCTGGAAGTTTGATCCTCTTATATGGTCCTCTGTCTGTCAAAAATTTACTCAAATGTATTACTTAGGTTCTTCTTTCTCACCAGGGTCTTCTCTAGCTCCAGGTTTTAACTTTGCCACCTTTTTCATCTATTCATCCATTTCTAGCTTTGGGAGGAATGACTGAGCATTGAGGAAAGTTTTAAGGCAATTCTGGTGAATGTGCCAGAGAAAGGATATGTTAACCTTGTGACTCATGTATTTATACCCATGTATATGTTAATCTTTTAAACCATCTGTATTTAATTTTTGTTGTTGCCTAAGTTGAAATAATTTATGCCTAAAGGTCCAGACATTAAACATAATTATGCACTGGAATTATATGCTGTGTACTAATATCTGATAATGGGAATCCTTAATGATCCAATCTTTGTAGATGTTAATGTGTTGTTTCCTTAGAGATAGAAATTGAGGGTCTGAGGCCCCTTGAAAGGTGATTCAGACCTGAAGCCTTTAGGGAAGGTTATCGGACATACCACAGACATGCCTCCCTTCTCTCTACCTTTGAGTCTTGGGTCCATTCATAGCAACTGAATGTTGAGATTGGATTTGGAGCATTGTGGACTTTGAGATTTGTTCTACCCTATCTATGTATCTGTTATGGCAGTCCTTAAAAGGGACTGAATTCAGGTCTATGTGTCTTTTGGAAAAGACAAACCCATTAATGGCCCTTTGTGTTTTCCATAAACCACTGTTTGAAAAGCTTTTTTTTCCTTTGATGTGTAAAAAAAAGAAAGAATTGCTGATAGTACCTTTAATATTTTGTTTACCAATTCTCTAATTGAATGAGGAGAGCTATAAATGGCTGATGCCTAGATTAACTATTTAAGTCTGAGGATGAATTTGTGTTTTTCAGTTTCCATAGAAACTCAACAACAATCAGAATCTTACAATGATGTTCTATATTCTATGACACCTGGGTTATGCCTCTATATCCTGAAAGCAGAAATACTTAGCAGTAAGTTTACTGGTAGGAAAGGAGGAATACCTCCATCAACACCAGACCTATTGATTGTCTATCATTATTATGAACTTTTGTATCTTTTGAAGGGGACAAGGGATATCTGATCCCTCTTCTTGTATGGGAAAAGCTGGTTGCTCCTGCAGAGGGGAGACTGTGGTTTTAACCATGCCATACCACTTATTCTGTGAAGGGAGGGTCTGATGATTTTTGAGCTATAAAGAGTGGTTCTCAAAGATATTTGAATAACCTTGATCTCTTCCCCCCTTTTTTACCCAATCTCTAGTGTGCAGGAGACAGCTGAACTGATGTTTCTCTCTCATTGATGTTTCTAACTATCCCTCCCCCTTCCTCTCTGTAAAAAAAATATATTTTTTTAAAAAAGAATTTGTGCTTAGAAGTTAGGTAGGACTATAAATTTGCTCCTCTGCCCAGATGATAGAGTATAGAATCAGTGAATTTGCAGATAGTTCAATTCAATAAAATTTACCCAATCTGAACAAAAAAGAGAAAATAGACTGAAAAAATATATAATCTTAATGATCTGTGGGACAATAACTAAAGCTCCAATATTCATATGACTGGAATACCAGAAGGAGAAGACAGTGCGACTTACAAGTTTTTCAAAGAAATAGCTGAAAACTCTCCAAATTTGGTAAATGACACATACCTCAAGATTCAAGATGCTGAAAGAATCACTAATAAGATAAACTCAAATAACTTAATACCAAGACACATTATAATTAAACTTTTGAAAACTAAAGAAAAATATTGAAAAGCCAGAGAAAATACGACGACAGTGGATTTTTCATCTGAAACAATGGAGGCCTGAAAGAAGTGGCACAAAATTTTCCAAGCACTGAAATAAAACCCAAAGGCTGAAAACTTTATATCTGGGATAATGTCCTTTACGAATACAGGGAAAAATAAAGGCATTCCAGGAAAACTATGGCAATGTGTTTCTAGGAAGCCTAACCTTAAAGAATGGCTAAAGAAGTACACTAAGCAGAAATGAAATGATAACAGAAGAAGATTTGAAACTTTAGAAAATAAAGAACAACTTAGATGGTAAAAATAGGGGTAAGTATGATGTTTCTTTAATGATTGAGGTAAAAATTGTAGCACATGTGATATGCTGTTCAATATGTGTAGAAAACTATGTAAGG
Organism: Myotis davidii; assembly: GCF_000327345.1. Taxonomy (NCBI): domain Eukaryota; kingdom Metazoa; phylum Chordata; class Mammalia; order Chiroptera; family Vespertilionidae; genus Myotis; species Myotis davidii. The sequence goes on from NW_006295731.1 coordinate 974,502, forward strand.
CAATTATATATTAAAAATGACTAGGGCCAAAACCGGTTTGGCTCAGTGGATAGAGCGTCAGCCTGCGGACTGAAAGGTCCCAGGTTCGATTCCGGTCAAGGGCATGTACCTGGGTTGCGGGCACATCTCCAGTGGGAGATGTGCAGGAGGCAGCTGGTCGATGTTTCTCTCTCATCGATGTTTCTGACTCTCTATCTCTCTCCCTTCCTCTCTGTAAAAAATCAATAAAATATATTAAAAAATATGACTAGGGTATGGAGACCTAAATGGTAGTAAAGTCTTGTCACTTTACTGAAAGTGGTGAAATGCTGATATCATGTAAACCATGATAAGTACATATGTATACTATAATACCTAGAGAAACCTCTATGAAAACTATAGAAACCATTGTATTCTATAACACTCTAAATTAATCAAGATGAAATCTTTAAAAATATTCAAATAACCTAAAGGAAGGTAAGAAAAGAGAAAGAAAAGAAGAAAAAATAATAAGTGACAACACTGCAGACTTAAGCCCAAACTTAGTAATTACCTTCAGTGTAAATGGTCTGAATACATCAATAAAAAGAAGTATATTAGTAGATGGATTTAAAAACAGACCCTTATAAAGAAGCTTCTAGGCTCATAAATCAACCAATGAGCTGAAGAGTTGCCATAGTCAATGAGCTGCATAGATATATCCTCATTTGCATCTTTACTGATTTAGTAATTTTAAAGAAGTAATGAAATTATATCTTTAGTAATTTTAAGACAAGAGTCTAGTTAAAAGCACTGTTGTAGTTGAGAACTAGGAATTAAACACAGACCAATGCCCTAAAGATTTTTACAGTACATAGAGAATTCATGCTAGATTTCTCATCTATATTCACATATGTATATCAGTAGACCAGGTTTATCTTTAGATACTCTTTGTTCATTTGGGGCTTTGTTTTTCCTTTCTCCTCTTCTTGCTATGACTTCATTAGCCTCTTGCTATACATCTAGTTAGGTTAGTATTAAACAGTTTTAATCATTGTAACTTTGTTTATATGGCTTCATATGTAATAGTATTTGTCTTTCTTAGTTACGCTTCTTTTTCAGAAGTTTCCTGGAAATTCTCTGATGTTACTCATTGTTGTTAATCATCACCCAAGGATATTTATTCCATTGCTTTTTTAGAGAGAATGGAAGGGAGGGATAGAGACAGAAAGAGAGAAACATCAATGTGAGAGAAACACATTGATTGGTCGCCTTCTGCACACACCACAACTAGGGCCAGAGATCAAGCCTGCAACCAAGGTATGTGCCCTTCACCAGAATTGAACCCAAGATCCTTCAGTCCTTGGGCCACTGTTTTAACCACTGAGCAACCGGCTATGGCAGATGTTTTCATTTCAAGTGAACTACAGTATTGTTTGATCACTTCCATCAATTCTAGAGGTAGGTATTAAGATTATTTATATGTTATACTTATGTAATCAGGAAACTGAGGTACATAGAAGTGAAGAAACTAGAAAATTATAATGACCTCAATTCAAAGTACATACAGGAATAATTCTGGTCTATCCTAGTCCTTGTTTTGTGGCTCCCATAAAGAGTAAGAGATTAAGGCTCCTTCTTGCTTTAGAGTCCTCAAGAAAAATCACAAAGGGTCCTACTCTTTGCTTGTTAATACCAAAACAGCTGTGCCACACTTCAAGTCTACCTAACATGTAATCTCAGAGTGTTGCAAGACCTATGCTTTTTAAAAAATTACCTGTGATAATATGGCTGTTAGGGCTTCAGCAATCTTACTTACATTTTAAAAAATCTTACCATAATATTACTCTAAGTGGTCTGCCTCCTAGTACCATTAACCATTGACAGTGGGTGCATTTTAGTATCAACCCAGGAACACATATCCCCAAATGTGGCATTCAAACTTGTATCCCTGTGGGTCATGTGTCAGATGTTCTCTGTGTGAGTTCATTTCTCTGCTCTGAAAGCACATTTTCTCAGAAAAACACAGAAATGTCTCAGTCCCCTTTGGACCTGGAAGTGACTCACTGACTGGCTTGCCTTTCTTGTCTGAGCACTCAGCCACAGTAAGTTATTTTCTCCTGCTATTGTACTTTTAAGGTGGGGTGACATTCAGCCAGTGTGCATTCTTTTGGTCATACTGTTTGTTTATAGCCAATGTAGGACACTGGTCATGGCCTATGGCTTAGGAATTGTTACTGGCTTTGTATATATTATTTACTAAAACTTAGCTTTAAATAAATTTATCTCTAATGTGTCAATTTTTAACTCACTAATACAGTGATGGCGAACCTATGACACGCGTTTCAGAGGTGACATGCGAACTCATTTATTTGGTTGATTTTTCTTTGTTAAATAGCATTTAAATATATAAAATAAATATCAAAAATATAAGTCTTTGTTTTACTATGGTTGCAAATAGCAAAAAAATTCTATATGTGACACGGCACCAGAGTTAAGTTAGGGTTTTTCAAAATGCTGACACGCTGAGCTCAAAAGGTTCGCCATCACTGCACTAGTAAGACAACAAAAACATTTAAAAGAGATTATGCCAGGTCCCAGAAAAGATATTGAAATGGAATGGTTACAAATTTGGGGACTAGGAATGCTTACATAAACAAGTAGGTTTTTGTAATAATTAATGTTTCCTTTCACAAAGTCTAAAGGACATAATGATCTTGCCATTGTTACAAAAGGAATTTTGTAGCAGAATGGTACATGTTGCCTATCAGTCAGAAGTTAACAAACAGTGAATTTAAGTACAAAATGTTCAGAATATATCTGCTTGAGACTAAGATTAGGTTTTTATTCTCCAGCAATAGTACATAATAGGAACATCTATCAGGAAAGCATGAAACAAAGTCAACAGAGATTGGAAGCTAAGGATGAAATAAGTTAGTGTCAGTGATTTTTTTCTAGCTGAAACAAAGATGCAGATTATATAGTTTGCCCATTTCTTAGTTTAGGAACAATTGTGTTTTTCTTTGACCTTCACTCCTTTTGGTTTCTTCTTCCAAAAAGCAATAATTCTCATGTTAACTTACTGTTTGAATAATTGGTTTTTTTTCACAATTTTTGAATATAACAAAAATTAGATATAGGCTCACCTTATACATTTATAGACTGTAATTACAACCATGGCTATCAGCAAAGTTTGTATTTATATTATTTCATTAATTCAGTTTCCAACATCTAGGAAGAATTTCCAAATAAAATTCCAAAGTAAATCAATCTCAACAGAAACAAATTAATTTTACCTATGAACCTGGACTTTCAGAGCATGTTCTTTTCCCAAATACCCTGATATCTATAACAATAAAAGTGTAATATGCTAATTAGACCAGATGTCCTTCTGAATGAAGCTGGGGCTGTGAGGAAAGCTTGGGCCCGGGTGCGTGCCGATGGCTGGAGGAGGGAAACCCAGGTCTGCAGGCAATTTAACTGTCTGGTAAAGCTGCTCTTTAAAAGAAGAACAAAAAATTTAGACACTTAGCAATTACTGGGAAGAAGCAGGAAAATGGGAATCAAAATGAGGAAATATAAATAGACTAAAAAAACAATAATAATCAAAAGCACACAGTAATTTTAGACAGCTATTACAAATATGTTGAGGAACTTAGAGGAAAGCATGAACATGATAAGATAAATAGAAGATATAGAAAAGAACAAAGTGTGCTGTAGCTGGTTTGGCTGAGTGGATAGAGTGTCGGCCCATGGACTGAAGGATCCCAGGTTCGATTCCAGTCAAAGGCATATGTCTGGGCTGTTGGCTTGATCCCCAGTGGGGGGGCATTCAGGAGGCAGCCAATCAATGATTCTCTCTCATCACTGATGTTTCTCTCTCTCTCTCTCTCTCACTCTCTCTCTCTCTCTCTCTCTCTCTCCCTCTCTCAAAAAAAACATATAAAATAAAAAAGAGCAAAGTGGAACTTCTATATAATAAAAATCTAAGATGCAAATTGACCGAACAGCAGAACAACCGATCGCTATGATGCACACTGGCCACCAGGGAGCAGATGCTCAATGCAGGAGCTGCCCCCTGGTGGTCAGTGTGCTCCCACAGGGGGAGTGCTGTTCAGCCAGAAGCCCTGAGCAGGCTCACAACTGGTGAATGCAGTGCTGATGATGTTCCACTGACATCCCCTAAGGCAGGGGTCCTCAAACTTTTTAAACAGGGGTCCAGTTCACTGTCCCTCAGACCGTTGGAGGGCTGGACTATAGTTTAAAAAAAACTATGAACAAATTCCTATGCACACTGCACATATCTTATTTTGAAGTATAAAAAAAACAAAACGGGAGCAAATACAATATTTGTATTTGCATGTGGCCTGCAGGCCATAGTTTGAGGACCCCTACCCTAAGGGCTCCCGGACTGTGAGAGGGTGTAGGCCAGGCTGAAGGACCTCCCCCTTGCCTGAGTGCATGGATTTCGTGCACTGGGCCTCTAGTATTTACATAAATGTTTTAAGAGTGTTGCTACACATGCATACTGACTAAGGCCTGACTTGATAACTTTTTTGGAAGATTATGAAAAGATCCAAAACTCTGTTTTAAATGATCCTTATTATTCCAGAAATGCCTTTTACCATTTTCATGTATTTACTTTATTGAAAGCTAGAAAATAAGGACTAAGGAATTAATCTCCATTTGTTTGCAATACTTATTACTGTGCTACAATCCCACATTTCCATAGGTCCCCGCAAATTTGCATGGTTCCTGACCTGCCAGAAAAGAGATACTCTTTACTACCTGTGAGGCAAGAACTCTTTGCACAACAGAGAAAGTACCAGACAGTTTCCTGGAAGGTCTTTGTAGGCATTGCTATCAAGTATAATCCTTGTTTTTTGCTGGTAAACTTGTCAATTTAGATTAGCTAATTTTACCTTCAAATATGACATTTCTGGTGTGGTTACAGTTAAAAATTTGATTTTATTTGTGGTGAATTACAGTATTGTTTCAATTACTTTGTTCAACTCTAGAGATAGATATTAAGATAACACATGTTATAGATGAAGAAATTGAGGCACACAAAAGTTAAGGAACTTAAGGTTGCACAGATAATAAAAGGCAGAGTTGAAGAATAAATTCATTTTGCTTATCATATTGAAAATATCAAACATGTAACCATCTTGCCATATGCCTCCCTGGCAATATATAGAAGCTAAATAGTGGGCCTTTGAACAGCCTCCTGTACATCTAGAATCATCATCTTTAAGGTTTTTTATTCCCTTGAAAATTTGTATCTATAATTTGTTTTTACATTAAAATATCATAATATAAGCATGTAGGAAATTTTATGTTTCTGAATTCTGATGGGCTATAATTTATACTGTAATCTTCTGAAAAATTTAATCTGTTCTATCCTAAAATTTGATGACAGGTGCTAAAGCATAATATTTTTTCCATGGATTTTTTTGGGGAATCTCTTGAATTTCACACCACTTAAAGAGATATTTCTGTTACCCTATGATTTTTGAGAGTTATAATTTAAAAAGAAGAAAAAGAAAGATAAAAAAAAATCCTTGTGATATAAGACTTTCTGAGTAGAGAATACAAAACACAACACCTAAATCATCCCAATGCAAACTCACAAATAGATTTTTCCCATTAGTTTCAACCAGTCCTACCTTAATCACATGTAACGAATTCTTTTTCATTCTTCTTGCATCAGCAGCCTATCTTTTGAAGTCCTATGCTTCTGCAGTGAACAGTCCTCAAAATTATGAATCTCCTGTCCTTTATACCATCCATTTCACTGTGACTTAAGGCTTTCTTGGACCTTTCTTCTATTGTACCCAATAATTGACCTATAGTTTGTGACAGGTGGCCCTCAGCTCACACATGTGTGGAAGGAAGATATAAGACTGACAAGCTTGGGTCAACTTGTTAGAGTGATAGAATAAATTAATAAAGGAGCATGTATTCCCCTATTGTAGTGGTCGGCAAACTTGCGGCTCGGCAAACCACAGCTCTCGAGCCACATGGGGCTCTTTGACCCCTTGAGTGTGGCGGTATTTTGTGGAAGACCCACATTCAAGGGGCCAAAGAGCCTCATGTGGCTCACCAGCCGCAGTTCGCCAACCATGGCCCTATTGGGTAAAATACATAAATACATGGACCTAACCATGACCTTTTCTTAGGTCATGGCAGTATTTGTCAAACATAAATGTAAGATATTATGAATTGTGATTAATAAATCTCTAGGGCTTTACCATCTCACACCTTTCAGAATGGCTATCATCAACAAATCAACAAATGACAAGTGCTGGAAAGGATGTGGAGAAAAAGGAACCCTTGTGCACTGATGGTGGGAATGCAGACTGGTGCAGCCACTGTGGAGAACAGTATGGAGTTTCCTTAGAAAAATTAAAATGAAACTCCCAATTGACCCAGTGATCCCACTTCTAGGAATATATCCCAAGAAACTAAAAACACCAATCAGAAAGGATATATGCACCCTTATGTTCATAGCAGCACAATTTACAATAGCTAAGATTTGGAAACAGCCTAAGTGCCCATCAACAGATGACTGGATTAAAAGACAGTGGTACATCTACATAATGGGACACTACACTGCTGTAAAAAGGAAGGAACTCCTACCATTTGCCATAGTATAAATGGACCTGGAAAGCATTATGCTAAGTGAAATAAGTCAGTCAGAGAAAGATAAATATCACATAATCTCACTCATTTGTGGAATATAATGAACAAGATAAACTGATGAATGAAAACAGATCCAGTGAAGCATGGATCATATTGTCAAACCTCAGAGGTAAGGCAGGGGAGGGGAGGTGGTAAGGAGGAGAGATCAACCAAAGGACTTGTATGCATGCATATAAGCATAACTAATGGACACAGACACTAGTGGGGTGGGGGCATGAGCAGGGGAGGTGGGGGACAATTGGAGGATAAGGACACATGTAATACTTAATCAATAAGGAAAAAAACACCCATAAAGTGTGGGCCACAATCATTACTAACAAGCAAGAAATAAAAACCACCCACAAAGTGTGGACCACAATCATCTTATCTAATAAAGAGGAATATGCTAATTGCCCCTCATGCCATCACAAAGATGGTGGCACCCACAGCCAAGAGGGGGGAATATGCTAATTGACTGCTTCACCCTCAAAGATGGCTGCACCCACAGCCACAAGATGGCAGTGCCCATTCCCCTCAGCCCCACTGGGGCAGCAGGTATGCAGCAAGGCCGGCCCTGCCCTTAGGTGGGCCTGGCTGCTCTGCATGCCTGCCTCTGGAGACCTCTAGTCTCCTCAGCCCTCTAGCTGCCCAGGGCCGGCCCAAGGCACAGGTAAGCCCAAGACTCAGGTAACCAGGGCCACCCAAGGCTTGCGCTGCTGGCAGTGGCAGCAGTGGAGGTGTGATGGGGCATTGCCTTCCCTTGATCACCGGGTCATCTCCCACCCCTGAGGGCTCTTGGACTGCGAGAGGGGGAGCTGAGGGACCCCCCTCCAAGTGCATGAATTTTCATGCACCAGGCCTCTAGTTACTAATAAGCAAGAAATAATAAACTAGGAATGAAAGCTGATACATCAGCTTGTAAAGTTATTGTGCCAATCTAGGTACATGACTAAGGCATGTTTCTATACACAGGGTGGAGCAAAAGTAGGTTAACAGTTGTGAGTCTGCACAACAGAGAGTTTATTCTTATATTATTACTAGAGGTCCATTGCACGAAAAGATGCATGCAATAGGCCTTCCCTTCCCCTGGCTGCCGGCACCAGTTTTCCTCCAGCACCCGGGACCCAGGCCTTCGCTCCGGCGGGAGCCTTCAGTCTTCACTCCTCCACTTCGCCCCCTACATATGCAAATTAACCACCATCTTTATTGGATTAATTTACATACTCTCCTGATTGGCTGGTGAGTGTAATGGAGGGACAGTTAATTTACATGTTTGTCTATTATTAGGTAAGATTTATTAATTGTTGTCTTATTTTCCATAAGAGAAACTGTAAACCTACTTTTGCTCTACTATTAATGCTAAAAAGATAGTTACTGAAACATATTTATATCAACAATAATTTATCAATTAATCTGAACTTTAAAAAAAGTAAATACTTCTATATGTAAAACTCTAAGTAAAAATTATTGCATTGCAAGTTGATATGCTTGATGCTCTGTGTTATGGATTCTGATTTTCTTAGGAATTTTCCAGGTATCCTCAAAATATTTACTAATTTTTAAGGTCTCAAAATCAATTAGAGAACTTGGAAATTAAATTTAGGTTGACATTAAAGAAAAACATAATCATTGTTGGCATTAAAATTGACTTTATAATATTACAGAGAAAACCTGTATTATAATATAGTCAAAATGCAATAACTGTAGGCCCACATATTTTATAGCATTGTCTGATGTTGGCAAGAACCAATCCTTTGGTTAAAAACTTGACTTACTACTAGTCAGTTTCTTCTTATTACCTTAAACATTTAATAGCAGTAATGGTAGTTTTTATGGGAAGTGAAATTAGTATCTGTACTAATAAAAGAGTAATATGCTATTTAGACCGCGTTGACTGGGCATCTTCTGGTCGTCCGGTCCTCCTTCTGGACAAAGCCACAGTGGCAGGGGTTGAGGCAGAGGTGGTTAGAGGTGATCAGGCTGGCAAGGAAGGGCAGTTAGGGGTAATCAGGCAGGCAGGCAGGCAGGCAGAGAGGTTAGGGGGGATCAAGCAGGCAGGCAGAGTGGTTAGGAGCCAGCGGTCCCAGATAGTGAGAGGGATGTAGACTGCTGGTTTAGGCCTGAACCAGCAGTCAGACATCCTCCGAGGGTCCTGAATTGGAGAGGGTGCAGACCGTGCACTGAGCCTCTAGTATAGATTATAATCCTAAACTGTTGCCAAACTCAAGGGGTTTGCTGCTTGGGATGTTTTATTCAAGAAGGAGATGTGGTTGTTGCCAGCTAGTTTTATTTACTTGTAGTAATAAAGGAGAAAGTGAATTAACATCCAACGATATGTCTTCCTGAAGGAATGCTTAGCCATTGTTAAGTACAATATTTGGTCAATTATATGTTGATTTCTTCTTTGCAGTTGGCTATATTTTCCTGGTTGAGCTCCTGTCAAACTCATCTCTTTGCAGCTGCATCTGCAAAACACTGCGCTACATTTTAACATTTAGCAAGAACAGCATTTAGTAAGACCTCGAGAGCCTTCTCCTATCTAACAAAACAACAAAAATCAAGAAGACAAGTAGAAAAGCTATGTGGGCTATGAGTCCCATAAAGCAGAGATTTCCACACATTTTTTATTATCACTACTATAAAAATTGTGGACACTACCTAAAGATCATATTTTTATAAAGTATATAATGTACAAATAATTTATTATGAGCATTTAAAATATTTATAAATAGAAGCTTATAAAATAAATCAAGATTAAAATTGAATTTTAAATATTTACTTTCTACACCCCACTGGATAGTTTAAATGGGTGCTGGAGTATACATAGTTCTCTGAGGAGATAATTTCTCTACTACCAATTTAGATATGACACTCTGCTACTGAAAGCCCTAGATGGTCTCTGTTAACCTCTATGGTGTTCTTCTTTAGAGGATAATGCCAAACATTTCCCAAACTATGAATATGAATAAGTACTCCAGCGGTTTACAAACCTTTTAATTGCTCCTTATCCTGACCAACATTTGGTGTATTCATATTTTACATGTTAGTGTGTTTGTTTTCTATGTAACACTAGTTTCTTTTAAAATATTTTAATAGTAAAGAAAATTAAAATAATATCAGCAATAATAAAAGAGAAACCCTCAGAGTAGACACTTTTTGTTTTGAATAGCAGTTTTTCAAGGTCTTAAATTTTTAAGTGCAAAGTTTGTCAGTTCTCTGTTCTCAATGTCATTGTTTCAATGAACAATGTTTCTTAATGTTCTGTCCTTGATAAGCAGTATAACTGACTCCACAGTTTTGTAGAGATTCTCATGAACAGAAACTTTTTGTAGAGTTGCAATATTGAGAAGCTTTCATTTTTGAAATTATTACAGAGACCTTGAGAGAATGTGATATTAAAACATCACATCAGACATTACAAGACCAGAATGAATAGACTTTAACAAAATGCTTTGTATGTTACAAGAACCTCAGGAAAAGCTGAACAGCGTTTTCTTTCACTTCTGTTACAGCAGAACAAAATGTTCTCTCTTGCCCAGTGATGTACATAAAAGTTTAAAATGGTTATATCTTGAAACTAATGAACAAATTGCAATAAAATAGAATAGCAGATAAGGCCAAAATGCCAGCTTCATTAAGAGGGAGAAGTGAGTTATAGGCTATTGCTCATAATTATAATAAAATAGGACTAATAGAACCCCAGATTTAAGCAATCTATCTATCAGTCTAAAGGTGTGTCCAGTCTAGAAGAAGCAGAGAAAGAACTTTCAGGTGGCACAGCTTGACTTTTCTTCACAGGGAAGTAAATATCAAGAATGGGAAAGAAATTGTGAACTTTCTGCTTGTGTCCTTTGCCCATTTCTCTACTCCGTTGTTCACTGTTTGAAATATAAGAACCACATTAGGGATATTTTTGTTTATATAATCATATGCACTAAAAATAATTTATAAGTTTGTTGTTGATTTTTTACTTTGATTTATTATGATGTGATTTTATATATGCATCCTTTCAGATTTTGTTTGATGGTTTTTCTTTATTTTTTAAAAAATGTTTTATTGATTTCAGAGAGGAAAGGAGAGAGAGAGGGATAGAAACATCAATGATGAGAGAGAATCATTGATTAGCTGCCTCCTACTGAGGATCAAGCCTGCAACTACAGCACATGCCCTTGACAGGAATCAAACCTTGGGACCCTTCAGTCCTCAAGCCTACACTCTATCCACTTAGCCAAACCAGCTAGGGCTGATGGTTTTTCTTTAGAAATGACCTAAGGAAAGATGTATTAGAAGATCTGAGTGAAAAGAGAAGTATATTATGTCCCAAGTTCAGATTCACAATTATAAAAAATCAATTTTACCTAAAATAAAGGATTAATTCACTACAATCCCGAACAAGACACTTGGCAGACTTTTTTAGAGGAGTTTGACTTGTAGGTCTGAAATTTACCAGAGGATTTTACAAGAGAAGGCCTGAAAAAATATGTAAGGAATATTTAAACTGCATCTTTATTATATTAAAAAGGTATTTGCTATACTTTTGTTTTTCAGGAAATCGCCCACCCTAGGGGTTTGAATGGAAATGGAACAAACATATGTTGCCATTACACTTTAAAGTTCTTTAAAAGGAACATTTTTTTTCCCCTTTAACTGTATTTCGGTTTAACTTGGTGATTCTCCTCCTGCTAAATGGAAGAAGGAACTCCTGCTTTCTCCATCACAGGGAGGGGCGGAGCATCCTCTAGAGAAGCTTGTAATTGAGCTTCCTCTGGGCAGTCTTGGGGAGGAGCCCTGTTACATAGAGACTTCAGAGGCTTCTTCTGAAGAGCAGAAGCTTGGAGGTGATGGCTGTCTTAAGATCTAGTTATTACCTGAGATTTCTGGAGATCTTGGAGTAAAGGTGAGAAAAGAAGGAACTGGTATTTTGGAGTAGTGGGAAAGGAGAGTTTTGTGAGAGTCATTGTTGCTGTGAGGGAATTAATATCTGGATTTTGTATTCCTCCAGATATTTCAAAAGTCCATATTTTTAAAATTGGGGGGGGGGTGTCAGATTACACCTGTGGGGGGAAAGAAAACTTCATGAGGTTGGAAAAGCTAACTTTTGAATAGAATGTTTTATGTTTCCATCAAAAAACAGTGGTAACAGAGATAAATGATGAAACAGAACTTGATAAATTTAGCTTCCTTATTTTTTTAAAAAAAAGATAGTGATAATCTCAATGAAAAAAATGAAGTTTTTGGTTGGGGGTGTTGACTTTTTATATTACTTTGGTTGTTTTGATTGCATTTCTATCAAATCTGACAGCTTTGTTGGTTTGTGTGGTAGAATCTGAAGTACTGTGTAATTGTGCAGATTTAAGTACTTCTGAGAATTAGAAGCTTGACTATTTGTCAAGGGATGTTTAATATCTTAAAAGAATTGCTGGTTTATAGAGGTGCAAAGGACAATCTTTGTCTACATCTCTACCTATCAAAAGAATTATATATTCCTGTTTGTACTGTAATATAAAAATGTCTGAAAATCTTAACCCCAAAAATAATAGATACATATTAATATAATAAAACATAACTAACAATATATCTAGTAATAAAGTATATATAAGGAAATTAAGAGAGGAAATTTTCTACTTTTTTCTTCCACATTTCACTTAGTATGTAGTACCTATATCAGCATAAAATAACTGAGAGGAGAATTTAAAAACATGGCAAAAACATGTAAACATATAAACATGGAAAGTTGTCAGATATGATGGTAATTAATGTATTTTCAAATTATATATATATATAATTATATTGTATATAATGATGGGGGAAATCAAAGCTATTAGACTCAAATATAATCAGTGAAAAGTTCAGGTTTTGGAATATTGATGGTATGTTTTTTCTTCTTTAGATTTTATATACCAAACACACTGCATTGTCTTTAGCTGAAGGTGGATTTTTCTGTATATTTGAGAATACTGGTTAATTGGTTGCTTGTGCTTTTCTTGCATTTCAAATATGTAGACTATATTCCAGACTTTGGTTCAAGCAGAAGATATTTATTTATATTTTTATATACTTTTAAGAAAGAATTAAAAAATGTATTTAAACACTATGGGATAGCCACATAGAATGCTGCATCCATACTGTTGAATACTATGCAGATGTAAAAAGAATAAGCTAATGCAGTGAGCTAAATGCAATGATAATAAAAAATTTACAAAGTATATTCTAAAAATAAGCAATTGGAGAATGACCTGTTTCATATTAGTACAACATATGGAAGAAAACCTGGAACTATACTTGCTGCTTTAATTAATTGAAGATATACATGTAGTTGGAGAGATGACAGAACATTTCAAACTTCTATATATTGATTAGAAGAAATATTTTAATATCACTATTTGCCAAGTCCTGGGTGCGGGTATCCGGCTCCCTCCTCCCTCCTGTCAGAGTCTGTGATGGTGCCCACAGGGACACAGCGTCAAAGCCGGTGCCCCGCAGGTCTGCAAGACTCCCCGGAGTCCCGGAGTCGCGCAGCCCCCACTGGGCCGGCACCTCAGGGGACATGGGGCTGGTGAGGGGGATGAGAGTGGTGGCCTGGCTCTAAGAAAACCGCCCTGGCCCTCCCAGTGTTAACTCTGGGCTCCCCCATGAAAAGGGCCAGAGGCTATGGGGGCTGAGTGTGGAGCCAGCTGCAGCAGCAGTGGAAGAAGGTGCCATGGCTGGCACTTTGCCTATCACGGTGGCGGGACTATGGCAAACAGCAGAACATGCCTTGGTGGGGATGTCTCTATCAGATGAGCTGGGTAGGGGCTGTTTTAGAATGTGGCTGCCTGGCTACCAGGGTTCCACGTTCTGTTGGGCTCCATCGTCAGGAAGTGAGGTCACTGTGCTTGTGTCGGGAGAAGCTCAGAGTAGGGGACCAGGCAGTGACCATGGAGGTGTTCTGTCATGTTCATACCCCAGGTCAAGGCTGGGAGGTGGACGTGGAGTGTGTGCTGCTCCCTCTAACCCAACACTGGAGCTGACTCTCATTTCCCCGGGATGGAGGTGGAGTGGGGGTGGTGCCCTTTGCCCTGATGTTTAGCCTGCGGCCCGTGCCCCTGGGGCTGCAAGATTCCCCCCAGTCCTGGAGTCCCGCAGTCCCGCAGGAATCCCCCGATGCACCTCCTGGTCAACTTCCCTCCAGCACCCTCGCGCACACAGAGTCAAGCCCAGCCCTGACCACCTGCTCGCGCCCGCTGTGCACGCAGCCATCTTGTGATGGCGTGAGGGCATCGCGGTGTGATGGCGTGAGGACCACCTAGGCTTTTATTAGTAAGATGTTTAATGTTGACATTATTGCAGGAGCCCTCCTTCCCCCCTTTTCCCCACCTCCACCGTCCCCCACCAACCTCTTACTTGTGTTGAAAAGAGTAAGTTTGAATAACTTCCATTATGATAAAATAAGATAAACTTTTAAAATATGGGAAAATCTTGTAAAAGTAATTCACAAAAAGATGAAGTTGAAAATATTTATTGATGTGGAAAGGTGCCCAAATATATTGGGAGGAATAAAGGTCTGGTTTCAAAAAATACACATTTATAACTATAGGAAAATTCTAGAAATATAGGGTGTCTCAAAAATGTGTACACATACATTTTTGATAGCTCAATTTATGTTTCTTTCTTTTCAGATTTAATCCATTGGAATTAATAATTATTCAAAGTGTGTATACATTTTTGGGACATATTTTGATCATTATTGTGAGGATTTGCTTTTTTCTTTGAAAAATCCAAAGATGAAATATATACACTATGAATGAGAGGTATTATCATAAATACTGAATTGGGGATTTATGATCCAATTTTTTCTAACATTCACACAACTCAAATTGAAAAAGAAAATGTCTAGGAGCCTGAGAAGGCTATTTAGATGGCTGTACTTCCCATCCTTCCCCTCTAAGGACTTCGGTGACTACAATTCTGGTTCTAGTCACAAGATGGCCCTTGCCAGGTGTCCCCAATTTCTCCAGCAACCATTTTTATGAAGTAGACAAAGTAATAAAATATATTTTATATTAGCAGATTATGAGACAGTCTCAGAGTGGGTTGGCATTTCTGTTGAAAAATTGCACATTTATAATGGAAAAAAAATCCCACACAAGACTGATGTGAGAATTCAAACAAAAAACATTTTTTAAATGTAGCTGCACAGATTTAGCCTATAGAAAGAAGACATGACGCAATCATTACAGTGGGGCCTTGACTTACTAGTGTCCCGACTAACGAGTTTTTCGAGATATGAGCTTTGAGTTGCGAGCTAAAATTCGGGTTATGAGCCAACTTCAGATACCCCACCACTAGTTGGCACAGCGAACATCACAGTGAACGCCACAACATCAGCCCAGCATCATGTGTCTCACTCATTCACTTTAAGTTACGAGTTCTGTCACGGAACGAATTAAACTCCTAAGTCAAGGCCCCACTGTATTCCCTTCTTTCCTCTCCCCAAATCATACTTTTCATAAGAGGGATGATTTTATCATGAACCAAATAGCAACTGTGTCACAGAGAGCATTTCAAATAATTACAAAAAAATTAAACATGGTATCCATATCACTGATGAGATTTCATCTCTTTTCTGTGTTTCAGAATGACATGCCTGCTGAAGTTTTTGTAGGGAAGTTTCTTCAAGTCATTTCCATTTAATTTGTTTGGTTCCCTGTCTCTTTTTGAACAGCTTAAATTTATATCAGAAATGTGCATGACTTGGTGAGTCTGCATGTTTAGCCAGTTGAGCTCCTGAAAGGCAATTTGACCAGAGAAGTGTGGGCAGGGAGAAGCAGCTAGACTCTAGCTGCTAGAGTGATAATCAAAATAACCAGATCATGCCCTGGCTGGTTTGGCTCAATGGAGCGTCAGCCTGCGGGCTGAAGGGTCTCGGGTTCAAGTCTGGTCAAGGGCACATGCCCAGGTTGTGGGTTCGATCCCTCACAGAGGGCATGCAGGAGGCAGCTGATCAATGATTCTCTCTCATCATTGATGTTTCTATCTCTCTCTCCCTCTCTCTTCCTCTCTGAAATCAATAAAAAATATATTTGTTTTAAAATAACCAAATCACAGGGCCAGACCCTGCACAATCCACATGACACTGGGTAAGGCTCTTCCCATTTCACAAAATATTTCATATTAGAAACATGTTGAGTACTTTGGGTATAATTCATTTTGCTTACTGCTCTATAGCCATAGCATTTAAAATTTCATATTAAAATCATTGTAAGTTGAGAATTTGAGTTACATGTTATTTTGCTCCCTGTTCTGCCACCATAATGTTTTGTAAGTAAAAGTCATACCTTCTAGTTAGGGGGGAAAAAACCAACAACTTTGTGTTAAACCACAATGAAGAAATCATGCAAGAGGCTATTCAGGCATTTTGAGGTTCCAGCAAGTGGCCTGACTCTCCAATCCTTGACAGCTATGTTAGGTTATCACCACAAACTAGATTGCATAGTTATAAAGATTTCTTTAAGGTCTAATGATCTTCCTTAAGTCAACATCTGTATACTCTCTTGAATAATATTTTGTAGTGGTTTAACATTTAATTTTTCCTAAAAGTCATCACAATTATCTGACTCTTCAAGTCAGGCTCTTAATGAGGTTGTTAGTGCTAAACCACACTATCTGTGTCCATGATATCTTTGGTTGCTTTGGACTGACAGTGCAACAATAGCAAGTTATCATTTTCTCATGATAACCCAGTGGGGTCCTAAAGGCACAAATTATCCAGGAACACAAATAATTCCCTTGACACTGCCAAATATTCTTCCACACACATTTACTTCTTATAGTACAACAGAAGTAATAAAGATATTTGGTTTGTGTTATCATACTTCTTTTTTGTTTTTGTTCCCCTCCCCCTAAATATGTTCCATTTCTCTGACCTTCTCTATCTGATACCCATTATTTATTATGATTTGTATCTTGTCTCCATTCTAATTATCCACCACTTTATGCTTAGCAAAGTAAAATTACCTGATCCCTTTTCTTTTTTGCCATTTTTTTACTTTATTTTTATTGTTGACACTGTTATAGATGTCCCCCATTTCCTCCCCCCACTTTGCCCACCTCCATCTGCCATGTTTTAAGCAAATCTAATCATTACCCTTTGAAAACACTTTCTTCAAGCTATTTTGTGAAGTTTCTGAAGAGGATACAACAGGTGAAAACCATTTACTGGCCCTAATGAGTTACGGGATCTTCAAAATACTGCTTTTCTAGAAAACCAGGCAGCTAAAACCAGACCAGTGACCTAAGGATTTTTCCACCATGTTTTGTGTCTTGTTTGATGTCGTGTCTATATCCAGATGCATTAATTTAACATGTGTAAATTTAATAACTCTACAGTTAAATTAGGACTTCTTATCCCGTTTTCCCATTTTTCCTGTCTTATCTGTCTCTTACTACACACTTAGACAGATACTCAACTCTTTTTATTATTGTACCACTAAATATGGTTTAATATTTAGACAATCTAAGTTAATATCCTCTGATGCAAGTGACTCATGCATCTTTCTTAACTATGCTATATAGTGTGAGAAGAAGACAACTCAGCATCCTTGTCAGTGATTTGAAAGTTTTCTCTCCACTGAGATAATAAAGATCTCAAACCCAGAACTGTCTTCCTGCCTGCTTATATGAACTCTTCAGAAATGCAATTCTGTCATAATGCCTCAATAACAAACTCTTAAAGTCTGGGCATTGGGTTCTGCTATCAGAAATCATTACCTACTCATCAAAGGTGTCCTTTATTCAGATTGGTCACTGGAATAATTTTTTAAGTACCCTGACCCTTCTGTTATATGTCTCTAAAAGAATGTCGGATTCTTTCTTTAGAGACCCTAGGGCAGACAGGTTTGTTTGTCTTCATTTCTTAATTACAGGAAGAGTTGTGTCATACTGCAGATCTGTTTCTCTAACCTGAATAGTCAGGTGACAGGAGATGGGAGTCATGTTTACTGGTTCATTCTAATAATGCATGGAATTGTGAGGGCCTCATCAACCTTATTTACATTTTATATTGTTTTTAAATTCAACATTATCTTTTCTTACAATGATTCTGTTTTCTTTTTATTATTATTTTTCAATTACAGTTGGCATTCAATATTATTCTGTATTAGTTTCAGATGTACAGCAAAGTGGTTAGAAAGTCAGGTACTTTACAGAGTGGTCCCCTCTGGCTTTAAGTACCCACTACATAGTTATCTTGATATTGTTGACTGTATTCCATATGCTGTAATCTACATGTCTGTGGCTATTTTGAAACTACTAATTTGTATTGCTTAATCTCTTCGCCTTAGAGAACGAATGCTCAGAATGATCCATTGGCAGTTTAAGGCAATAGAAATCTAAAACCTGATTTTAATTTCTTGAACATTTTGTGAGCAAAAAGCTCAACAGAAGAGAATAGAAATATTTTCCCATATTGAATTGGCAATTGCAAACAACAAATGCACAAGAGCAAGGGGTTGCCATTTTTAAATGAGATGGAATGAAACTGGCATTTTTCTGCATAACAAATGTTTTTCAGCCCCTCTCCAGGGATAGCTATATCTGAAAGGGAAAGTACTGCCAAGTCCTGTGAAACAAAGACACATGTCATAACTACCTTATAGCCAAGTGAATGCTGTCATGCAGATATTGTTGGTGCAAAAGAATAGTGCAGAAATTTTTTTTTAACTTTGTGAGGGAATGTGAAAGATAGAGAGTTCATATATAACTATGGCAGTTACTAATGAAGATGGTTGCAGTTCACCAATATGCTCACCATCAGGGACATGAGATTAAGCAATGCTCACTCTGACATTACATTCACCAATGTCCTCAAAATCTGAAGATGAATGATATATCATCTTTGACTTTACCAAAGAGACAGAATTCCAAGCCCAGGAATCAGCGAGTTCTGGTGGAAAGAGAATACTTCCTTCTGTTTGGGAGTCAGATAGAGACTTCGGCTTTGATTTTGCCTTTCCCTTTTCCCATCTTTGTGACCTTGCACATGAGAAGAAGTGCCCATTTCATCACTCCTTTGCTAACTCACCATTGTATCATTTCCTTGTTTCTTGGTAAGTCAAATTAGGTAGAAAAATAAAATCTTGTGTATATTTCCATATCTTTCATTATTAGGGAAGGTCATTACTGTGACCTTTTTATGTATTGCTTGGTTTTAATCTTTATTTGAATGTTTGGGTTTTGAAGAGCCCCTATGAATAACAACTCCCTTTCTCCACTGAGCAAATTCATATGAAACAAATAAGTTGCAGATAGAAGCCAAGATCTTAGCTTTTGCACAAGGGAATGCTCACTTGGACAATAACTATCCTGAGAGTCAAGTGATGCAAAAGATTCAAGTGGGTCTTATAACATCAAATTTAAACAAATCTACCAAATAGCCTAGAGACTTGTAAATGTACAAAAAGAACAGTTACCTGTAATTCTACTACAAGAGTTTGCTCACAGAGACTATCCACAGCAGGAAAGAATTATGCCTTAAGAACATTGTGAATTGACTATGGATGCCCTTTACTCATTTTTAACTTTGCTATGTATTTCTTAATAAATTGTTAGGAGCTACTTTAGAGATTTTTTTTTTAATTAAAATGTTTTGTCAAGTTCTTCTGTTTTTAACTTTGGTTAACTGTATTTTTACCACAGTTTTTTTTTCAATTTCAGTATATTTAGATATCCATTTTCTATAAAGATTTTGAGTGATGTTTTTTGTTTAGAAATTACTTTGCTTGAAAAAAAAACTGTGAAAACTATGAAATGTTCTGAAGGGTGAGTGAGATTAACTGAGTAAAAAGAGAGGCATATCATGTCCTAGGGACAGAAGAATTAAAATTGTAGCTACTTAATTCTCCACAAAATAATGCATCAATTTACTGCAATCACAAACAAGAACCTAGTGAATCTTTTTTTTTTTACATTTTTTTATTTAAATTTTTTAAATTTAATGTTATTTTGTATTAGTTTCAGGTGTACAGCATAATGGTTACACAACAATATACTTTACAAAGTATATCCCTCTGATTCTTGAGCAGCTGTGTCTTAACATCTGTTGTAAAATAGTGTCGAAAGGGCAAGAAAAATATGTAAGAGATATTTTTAACTAGGTCTTTATTGTATGATAAAGGGTTTTGCTACTTCTTTTCAGGAAATCACCTACCCCTGTGTTTTGAATGGAAATTAAAGAGATACATGTTGCGATTTCGCTTTGAAGTCCTTTAAAAATGACCGTTTTTCCCCTTTAAGTGAATTTCAGTTGACTTGGCGATTCTCCTCCCTCTAATTTAGGGAAAGGCCCCCTGCTTTCCCCATCACAGGGAGGGGGCGGAGCATTCTCTCCGAAGCTTGGAAGTGAGCTGTTCCTGGCCTGTCTTGGGGGAGGGGCTGCATTTCATGAGGCTGCAGCTGACAAGAAGCTTCAAGGTAATGGCTGTCTTAAAGCGAGTTATTTTCTGGGAATTTCTTCGGGCTTTGGTATTACGATGGGAAAAAAAAAAAGACTGTTGTCCGCAAGAGGTGGGAATGAAATAGAGTTTGGGGGGAATTGCTGTTATTGTGACAGACTTAACCCCCTGAAAAATTAGTTTCTCCCGATATTTTTTGAAGTCCACAGTGTGGGAATGGGCGATCAGATTACAGCTTCTAAATTAAGACTTTAGTGAGGCATGCTGTTCATGTTAATTTTTACACGACATCCCATGTTTCTATCTTCATTAGAGAGTTTATTATATTTTTATTTAAACATTTATTATTCTACACAAATATAACTAATAGAAAAATGTAAACAAAAAGTGATTAGCGCATACAAATAGAAATATAAATGTACACGAACATGGAAGGGATCCAGATATGCTGTTGAGTGATAGCATTTGTAAAAAATATATGCATTTTCCTTAATCAGGGAACCAGAATGCCCTCTTAACAGTCAGCATCTCTAAAGCATTCATATTACTGGAGGTTTCAAAATACATTTTAACCAGTTTTAGCATTTTTCAAGTTGTTTTATTTCATTATCATTTTTTTATCACTAGAAGTGCAAGATGAAGCTAAAACAGTGCACCTATTTGGTTTTAGACACATAAACATTCATAGACACACATACACACAGACTTGAAAACATACCCCCCTTGTCTTTTGCCAATAGTGGAAATTTTCCTGGACCTGATCAAGCGCATAACCTGGTTGCTGTGTTGGCTATAGCCCTGCGTGTGTACTCCTTGCAACTCATTCTTTCAGACTCACAGGTATGGTATAGCCATTGTGAGAAAAAAAAAAAACCCAAACAAAACATCTTTCTATATCTTTTAAGAGTGAGGCAGAGAAAGGACCTGGTTCATTTTTATTAGCAGTTTTAAAAAAATATTATGTGGCATGGTGCAATGCATACAATTGAATGTTATATAGCTGACAAATGGAAGTATGAACATGTAATAATTTGAAAAGATGTCTGAGAAATTGTATTAGGTGAAAAATGAAAATTGTAGAACGGCAAGTACCACATATGTCATTTAAAGATAAAGTACTGTGTTAATGAAATTTGTGTAACAAAATAAGAAAAAAATACAAGGATACCTATTAATGGGATTGTTTGTGTGGTTGGAGAGACAGGAAACTTTACTATTTATTTAAAAATAATTCTTAATATATATTTAGTCATTTCTAAAAGATTATCACAAAAAATTGGCATAAAATGTTTCAAATTAGGGGGAATTATATTTGAACTGATTTGTTAAAAATGACATTGAAAATACGTATTAATATGGAAAATAATTTCAAACCATGGGCTTGAACACAGTAGAATGGTGGTCTGAAGTTATATGCATTCGTGTATATATGTAAAGAAAAAATATGGAAAGGTACTCAGAAGACAATAATATTGATTATTTTTTCCAGAATTATACTTTTTTAAAAATAAATCTTTATCTTTTCAATTTTCATAAGCATGCCATTTTCTTTTTATCAGACCATTGGAAGTATAGACATTAGCATTCCATTTTTTGTGCAATGCATAACAAAACTATAAATTTGAGCATGGTATATTCTAGAAGCCTGAGAAAATTGCTGCCTTGGCAGGATGTAGTTCCCAATCTTCTTCTCCCATAAGGAGCTGATAGTAACAGGGTGTAGTTCTGTTATTGGTCACAAGATGGCACCTGCCAGATTTTCCAAGTTTTCTCTGGGCAACTCTTTTATGAATTGAGCAAACAAATTAGGGGGGGAATTATATTTGAAGTGATTCATGAAACATATTTTATATTAGAAGACTATGAAATGACATGTAGAGTGTGACTACAGTTCTGTTTACAAATTTGTACATGTCTAGAATAAAAATCCCCACACTAGGACTGATGGGAGAACTAAAAGAAAAATAAAAGCCTTAAAAATATATCTACATCAAATTGGGCCTACAGAATACGCAAGGCAGTTATTATTTTCCTGCTTCCTATCCCCACCTCACACTTTTCCTGAGAGAAATGATTTCAGCATGAACCAATTAACCAAACATGTGACAAAACTGTGTCACAGAGAGCATTTCAAATAATAAAAACAAAAAGGAAAATAAACATGACATCTACATCACAGATGAGAGTTTTTTTAAAAATATATTTTATTGATTTTTTACAGAGAGGATGGGAGAGGGATAGAGAGATAGAAACATCGATGAGAGAGAAACATCGG
>NW_006295731.1:996922-997712 GCF_000327345.1 Myotis davidii
AGATTTTTATCTCCTCCCTGTGTTTCAGAATGGCATGCCTGCTGAAGTTTTCTTTTTTTGGTAAAGAAGTTTCTCCACACCATTTCCATTGAATTGTTTTGATTCCCTGCCTCTTTTTGGACAGCCTAGGTTAATATCAGAGATGCACATTACCTGGTGAATCTGTATGTGAACCTAGTTGAGCCCCAGAAAGGCAGTGCAACAACAGAAGCCTCTAGCAGGAAGAAGGCCCTGCTGGACAAGCAGCCGGAGTGAGAATCAAAACAGGATCACAGGGACAGACTCTCCACAATCCATGTGACATTGGTAAGGCTTTTTCCATTCCATGTTAAAATATGGTTATGTTGAGACTATAGAGTACAATTTATTTTGATTCTGGCTTAGTAGCCATAGCATTAAAAAACAAACAAACTTGGATTCTAAAGTTAGGAAAGAATTAAATATGTTAAACTCCTGTAAAGAAATTATATGAATGGGTATAATGATGTCTACTTATGGAAGACTTGTAGGTAACAGCCAACTGCCTGATTGAAGAAATCCTTGAAAAGTACCCTATTCAATAGGTAGCCATTGTGTCCAAATATCTGGCCACTAAGTTCATCCTCTTAATGAGGTCATTGTGGTGTCTGAGTGGAGACACTAAGCCCAGTATCTGTGGTTGCCTTGCGTAGATAGGGCAGTTTTAAGGCGTTAAAAGATTACTTGAGAATAAATCTTGAGAGGCTCCAATGTATTAAAGTATCCAATAACATAAATGATGTCCCCCTGACATACTCACCAACATCTCCGC
>NW_006295731.1:997785-1003410 GCF_000327345.1 Myotis davidii
GCATACTGGGGCATTACGTAACTACTTCTCATTCCTTTAAATTTTAAATATCAATCTATTTGAGAAATTCTAATATATAACCTTGCCATAATGCTGTCTGAGAAACTCTCAAGTTTAGACTCTGTGTCTTTAACAGTTTAAGAATCTTGAAATATGAATTCAAAAGAATATATGCACCCCTATGTTCATTGCAGCATTATTTACAATAGCTAAAGTTTGGAAGCAGCCCAAGTGTCAATCAGTAGATGAGAGGATACCAAACAAAAAAAAAACAAAAAAACAAAAAACTGTGGTACATTTACACCATGGAATACTACTCAGGTGGAAAAAGAAAGAAATCTTACCCTTTGTGACAGCATGGATGGACCTAGAGACCATTATGCTATAAAATAAACCATTCATAAATTCATAGAAAGACAAGTATCATATGATTTCACTCATATATGGAATCTAATGAACTAACAAGCAAAGTAGAGACAGACTCATAGATAGAACAGGGTGATAGCTGTTGGTGGTAGGGATTAGGGGCTGGGTGGGAGGATGGAGGGACTGAGCAAAAAAGAAAAAAGAGAGAAAAGTACATGGAGGGAGTGGGAAGACTAGAAAGGGTCAATGGGGAAAGGGGGTATATCTGTATAACTTTCAATAATAAAGATAAATTTTTAAAAAACTCATGGACATAGACAACAGTATGTTAATTACCAGAGGTTGGGGTGGAAGAGGATATAGGGGATACATGCTGATGGATGGAGATTTGACTGGGGGTGGTGAACACACATATAGTGTACAGGTGATGTGCTGTGGAATTGTGCACCTGAATTCTTTATAATTTTGTTAACCAGTGTTGCCCCAGTAAATTCAAGAAAAGGAAAAAGAAAAAAAGAGTAAAACAACTATAATCTCACATCTTATCCTGGTATATGGGCAATATGGTAATGAACTAAAGTAATGGGGAAATTTCAATTAAAAGAAAAAGTTTCTTATAACTCCTCACTAAAGAACTGATAAGTACCTTTATTCAGAGTGGTGAGGGGAAGAATTTTGGTCCAGCCTGCATCTTTTCTATGGGTATCCCAGAATGGCTGTGGGAAGGAGGACAAGAAGAAAGTCCCTTTTTCTTTAAATTCCCCAAAACAGTTCCCATAGAGGTCAATCTCTTTATTTGTTAATCCAGGGAAGAACACTACAGTTTAATCTCTCTAATTTAATACTCATAGTGCAGTAAAGCTTTGTTTGCTGTGATGATGAAGTTGTAAGGTCCTCATCAGCCTTTCTTTTCTTTTATTTACTTTAATGTTTCTCATTCCATCATTCTGAATCTTAATTTTTAGCAGCTTTATCCATCGGCACTGTGTAGGTTTTAGAATTACTAGAACACAAAATCTCCAAACATGGCAGGTTTATCTTCTTGTGACGTCTAGGTCACTGGTAGGTATTATTTTTCTTTTTCCCCTCTCTTTCATGCCCATACACATTTGAACAGAGATTATATGTCCCTCCTGCCCTGGCAGTGATTCACTGTTTGACTTGCCTTTTTCCTATGGTGGATGCTCATCCTTAGTAAGTTTTATTCTGAGGTTCTTCCTCTTCAGGTGGGCTGATTTTCAGCCAGTGAACATTAATAAGGTTTCAAGTTTGTTTATAGCCAGTTTTAGTTACTTGTGCCTATGCCTAGGGGTCATGGACTATTTTTTAATAACCCTAAGATATAAGATTCCTTGCTTTACAATTATCATGGCTCCCTCATGATAAAAGTATTCTAACTGGACCATTTCTACTCTTTCATATGGATATTATACACTAAAAAATATATCATTAAAATAAATGGTTTATTCTATAACATTCTGTCTCTCATATGATATTTGGCTTCTGTTCTCTCACTGGGAACATATTCTTAACCTGAACTCTGTCTCCAGATTACAGCACTTTGGCTTCAACTCCTTCCTATTCTTTTGCTCACATGGTTGAGTGGCATGTGAGAACTTCACTGTAGTTAAAGGTTCTTCTAATGAGGATAATTTTCACAAACTATAAGGTGCTGATGTCATTTAGATTTCTGACATTTGTCTTGTGTTAATGAACTTTCAATGAAAGAGATACTTACTGAAGATAATTTATAGAAAGAATTATATAATTGCATCAAAAGTCAGGTGTCTTAAGTACCCCCTTAACATTTTAAAGCGAATTCAGAAATACATGTTAATAAAAATTAAAGCGATTAAAAATGAATTTCTAATATATTCTTTGTATACTCCAAAGAATATTTTTCACACATTCGTTATGGTACCCCTGACCTGCTTTGGCAATCATTGATCCAAACCACAAGTCAACATTTCTATAGTAACCCTATTACTCTCATAGTAAAATACAATTTTTATATAGGTAATATTCTGATTCTGGGTGCTTTTTCTAACAGGATAATTGAGGTAAAATTGACAGAGTTAAATTCACCCTTTTAAGTGTATAGTTTGATGAGTTTTGACAAACGTAATAGTCATGTAACAACAAATACAGGCATACCTCAGATATATTGCAGGTTCGTTTCCAGACTACCACAATAAAGCAAATATAAAGAATCACACATTTTTTTTTCCTGCTGCATATAAAGTTATATTATGCTATATTAGAGTCTATTAGGCATGCAATAGCATTATTTCTTTAAAAGACTATGTACATACCTTAGTTTAAAAATCTTTATTAGCCCTAACCAGTTTGGCTCAGTGGATAGAGCGTCAGCCTGTGGACTATAAGGTCCCAAGTTTGATTCCGGTCAAGGGCGTGTACCTTGGTTGCGGGTACATCCCCAGTAGGAGGTGTGCAAGAGGCAGCTGATCAATGTTTCTCTTTCATCAATGCTTCTAACTGTCTATCTCTCTCCCTTCCTGTCTGTAAAATATTAATAAAATATATTAAATAAATAAATAAATAAAAATAAATCTTTATTATAAAAATTGCTGACCATTATCTGGCCTTTAGCTAGTCATAATATTTTCACTGGTGGAAGGTCTTGCCTAGATGTTGACAGCTGCTGACTGATTAGGGTGGTGATTATTACAGATTGGGGTGGCTATGGCAATTTCTTGAAATAAGACATACCTTCCTCACTAAGGTTAATCATTTCTAACTTATGATTAAAAGTGAAAGATGTGCAGCTCTTACTGTTGAAAACTTAGAGACCATTGTAGGATTATTAATTGGGCAAATTTCAATATTGTTGTGTCTCAAGGACTAAGGAATCTTGAAGAGATGGAGAGAGACAGGAGGATGGCAGGTCGGTGGAGCAGTCAGAATACATACATTTATCAACTAAGTTCCCTGTCTTAGATGTACGTGGTGCCCCAAAACAAACACAATAGTAACATCAAAGATCATTGATCATAAATCAACATAAAAATATAATAAAATTGAAAAAGGTTGAAATATTGGAAGAATTACCAAAATGCGAAATAGACACAAAGTGAGAAAAAGCTATTAGAAAAATGGTGCTAATTGACTTTCTAGCCACAATCCTTCAATGTTTAAAAAACATGATAAAAGAAGGTATGCAGTCAAATTATAGAATATTTCCATAACTCCAGAATGTTCCCTCTGCTCCTTTGGAATGAATACTCTCTATATCCAGATTCTTGACCACCATTGATCTAAATTATATCCCTTTAGTTTTTCATTTTCCAGAATGTCATAAATGGAACCATATAATATATAGACAATCTTCGGGTTACTTCAGACTTGACATACATTGTTTCACGGTTACATCGCCATCTCCCATTTATTTATAAAAAAAAGTTCCATCATTTTGACATCTGTACATATGTGCTTTATGTTTTTTTATTACTTTTTTTACCACAAGTAAAGGTCAGGCATTGTTATCTTTCTTTTAATTTTTTTTTTTACTGCTTCACTACATTACAGCTGTGTATGTGCTCTATGTGAGTGACGTAGGTGCTTATGTAGGTGGGTTCCAACTTATGGCAAAAATCACGCCATAGGAATGGATCTCCGAAGTAACCTGAGAACCTACTGTATAGACTTTTGCATCTGGCTTATTTTTCTAGCATGTTTCTGCTATTTACTCATGTTGTTGTATGTATACAAAGTTTATTCCTATTATAGCTTAGAGGTATTCTATTATTCTACAATTTGTGTATCAACTCACCAAGAGATTTATAGTTTTGATGATTATGATTAAAGTTGTTATAAACATTCCAGAACAGGTCTTTTTCTATATATAAGTTTTTATTTCTCTTGGGTAAGTATGTAGGAGTAGGATCTTAGGGTTACATATGGTAATTGTATGCCTAACTATGTTAGAAACAGCCAAACTGTTTCCTAAAGCAGCTGTGATATTTTGTATTTCCATCAGCAATATGTAAGTTCCAATAGTTCTGCATCATTGTCAACTGCTGATACTGTCAGGGTTTTTTCTCTTTTTAAAATTTTTTATTCTTATAAACATGTTAGTGGTGTCTCATTGTGGTTTTACTTGCATATCCTTAATTACTAATACCATTGGAACTTTTAAAAAAAGTATTCATTTGATAGAGAACCAAGATGGCAGCATAGATAAACACCTGTACTTGCTGCCTCCCACAACCACATCAAAATTACAACTAAAAGACAGAACAACTATCATCCAGAACCACGGGAAAGCTGGCTGAGTGGAAATACTACAACTAGAGAGGTAAAAAAAAAAGTGCATTGAGACTGGTAGGAGGTGTGGAGGCACAAAACAGGCTGGCACCTAGGTATGCTGCTTTTTTAATTGCGAGGGAGATACAACCTCCTGCTTGCTCTGAGTTCTAGTGCTGGACAAGACTCTGGGGGACCCAGACGCATATGGGGAGAAACTGGACTGTCTGGCATTGGGGCAGGAATGTGGGGGTGGCTTTGTGGGGGTGGCTTTTTTCCAGATGGAAGTGCTTGCAGTGGTCATTGTTCCTGTGCTGGGACCTCCCCGGTGCAAGGCTGACTGGCAGCCATTGTTGTTTGCTCTGCCCTGGAGATTTCCTGAGGCCTTGCCTCACCCAATTTAAAATCCCACCCAAGCTGTGCACAGCAGCTTTTGCATATGAATGGCCTGTCCTTTCTCAGCCTAAAACCTGTCAAACAAGCTGCAGCTGGGTCAGCGAGCCCCAAAGCTATCAAAAGAAGGCCCAAGGCCAGCACCAGCAGCAGCCTGCCTTGCTTCACAGCTGGGCCTCGCTTGGGAACTTCCCAACCTGATACAAAGAGGAGGAATCTGCAGATCTCTCTGTAGCTCATGCTGGGTGGCCCCAGGCAGTGGTTGACTTTGCACTTCCTTGGAGATACAAGAGCCAGTGTACCCAGTGTTCAGTATGATGCTATACCAGAGTACAACTCTTCACATCCCTAAGTGACACACTCAAGGGGAAGACTCAGTGAGCACCAAAGCCCCACTGAAGCAAGTCCTGCCCCATAAGGGTCTCTCCTGCACAAGCAGCTCTTCCATTGTAGACACGGCTAGTCCTCACAGCCAATTGGCCTGGAGGTCAATTCCTACCAGTGATACCATCAGCAATCAAGGCTCAATGACAGCAAGACTGTGCACACAGCCCACAAAGGGGTGCACCAAGAGTGTCCACCTCAGGTAACTGGGGAGGCTGA
>NW_006295731.1:1004308-1013265 GCF_000327345.1 Myotis davidii
TTAAAAATAAAAAAAGTATGAACAACAAAGTGACAACAAATACATATCTATTAACAATTGAATCTAAAAATCAAATGAATAAAAAATCTGATGAACAGAATAAACTGGTGAATGTAATAGAATCAGGGGCATGGAAATGGAGCGAATTGACAATTCTTGGGGGGGGGAAGTGTAGGAGGGGTGTGAGAAGAGATTGGTCAAAGATCTTATAGCTATGGACGCGAACAGTGGGGTGGTGAGGTGAGGGCCTGGGTTGGGGTGGGAATTGGGTGGAGGGGAGCTATGGGTGGGGGAAGAATGTCTGTAATAATCTGAACAATAAAGATTTTTAAAGTATTCATTTGATATTCATACACAGTTTTCCCCTGCTATCCAAAAGTATAGTGTAGCTGTGAAAACTTTAATAAGCCAAACTGGCATAAAACAAAGAATTACTGTTAATTTGTATTTAAAAATTTCTAGCATTCCCCGACTCAAAAATAACCTACCAAAAATCATACCAAATAGCACATATTACCTAAAATAACAGTAACATATAGTAAATCAGAAATGATAGGATAAATCCGCAGCCTGTATAAAGTAGAATAATGTGTACAATGTAGTTTCACTTATTAAAAAGACTGACTTCTCCTTAAGTATCAGATAACCGAACACCACAGTTTGCCCACCCATCAATCCACTCAAGCAATAGACTAACCACTTTATCCATTACTGGATGCCAACTCAAAGAAACCACTTTGCTGCTAGCAGAACAATTAGTAACTTCTACAGCTTTCAAGATTCTTTCTCTCTGCATGTAAATAGTATTAATGGTGGAAATAGGCAAGTTCAAAGCACGCAGTCTTTATTTCATTCACCATGATTGAAACCCTTAGTTACATCTAGTTTTATGCTAAACTTAACACATTTACGAGCTCTCCTAGGCTTTCCTGATACCTTAGTACACATCTTCCTAATGGATGCACAAAGGAAAACTAGATTAAGCACAGATGCTAACAGACAAAATTCAAAATTCTAAGGAATTGAGGTTGAAATGTTAAATGTAGTTCCCAGGGAAGGAACTGGGCAGTGCCACCCTCACTGCTTGGGGGGTAGGGGGAGCGGGTATGCTACTGTTATAATTGCTCACTGCAAAATCAAGGCTGACTGGCTATTTTCGCCTTTTCTTCATAAAAGTGAAAATCCTGTTAGGATTTATTTTCTTTAGCAAAAACAGATATTAATGTAGGTCTTTCATAAAATCAAAGTGGCATAATGTAAACTTTTTAAAAGTGGGGGATACTTGTATCTTTGTTCATGATGGTCTATTTAAATTTCTTGTTCATTTTTATTGGGTTGTTAATATCATTAAATTGTAAGAGTTCTTTATATATTCTGGAGAAAAAACTCTTTATCAAATATGTGTTTTGCAAATATATTCTCCCATTTTGGATTCTCAGTTATTTTTGAAGAGCAGAATTTTTAAGTCCAATTTTTCAAGTCCATTTTTCATGGTCCATGCTTTTTGTGTCTCAATAAATCTTTGCTTAAAACAAATGAAGGTTTCAAAGGTTTTCTACTTTTTCTTCTAGAAGTTTTATGATTTTTGTTTTTACATTTAGGTCAGTAATTCATTTTGAGTTCATTTTTATATGATCTTAGCTAAGGCATCAAGATGAATATTTTTGCATATGCTGTCCAATATTTCTAGCATCATTTGTTGAAATTTTCAGCATTCTTTGTTGAAATTTCTCCATTTAATTACCATTGTCAAAAATCTATTGGAACAGAGTGTGGAATCTCAGAGGGAAGGCAGGGGAAGGTGGGTGAGTGGGAAGTAATCAACCAAAACCTTGTATGCATATTTGCATAATCCATGGACACAGGCAGTGAGAGCCTGGGGCGGGGAGGGAATTGAAGGGGGAAAAGGGGGACATACATATACTTTCAAAATTAAATATTTTTTTAAAAATCTATTGAGTAAACCTGAGGAGCGCCTTCTGCTGCAGCCCCCTCTTTTGCAGACCCCTCTTCTACAGACCCCTTGCCAGGAACCTAAGCACTTGCATAGACACTCTCATTTCCTTCACTAGCCCCTATCCCCCTGCCTGCTCTTTGTCAGCTCCACCAAGGTCTGTATCCTGTAAAGACAGTGTATTATTGGCATAAGATAGACATATAAATACAATACAAACAGATTAGCAAATATTGATGGTGGAAACAGGCAAGTTCAAAGCTTGGTGGGCTCAAGCCCAAGCTGTTGCAGGTACTGTCTTAGTGGTGAGCATAAACCTGGGACTCCAGAGTTGTGGCCTGTGCTGGCAGCTTGGCGACTACCGCTAATGAGTACAGTGACCTCAGAACGCCATGAATACTGGCCAAATTGGCTGTGTTTTCCTGGGGATTGTGTGTGGGGGGGGGAGGGGGGAGCTAAAGTTTGCTCTGGTGCCCTACCTTTGTTTGGGGAATGCGAGCCCAGGAATCTCCGTGTTCCGATGCAAGGACCCAATGGGTAAGGGACCCTCACTGGATGCCATGTTATTAGTCACCCTGGCCCGCCAGTGCCTACACACGCCTTTTCCTAGTGGACCATGGGTTCTCAGATCAGTGGAGGGCAAGGGTAGGCCTGGTATGTAGGATGGACCTGGATCCTCTTTCAGAGGGTAGAGAGACCAGGCCTTCTTGAGCCCAACACAGAGTTCAAAGCTTTGCCCATAGTAAGCACTTAATAAAAGTTAGTTGAAGGGGTTTTGGCATCTTCCAGTGACAAGGCAATGGAGCTGCCAGAATTCTCACATGACTGAGACTGGGGCTGTGCCAGTAACAGAGTGAGCTGGAGGATGGGAGCCTGGAGCTCCGGATGGACCAGGGATCTTGAGATTG
This sequence comes from Myotis davidii, assembly GCF_000327345.1. Classification (NCBI taxonomy): domain Eukaryota; kingdom Metazoa; phylum Chordata; class Mammalia; order Chiroptera; family Vespertilionidae; genus Myotis; species Myotis davidii. The sequence goes on from NW_006295731.1 coordinate 1,007,171, forward strand.
GGGTGGCACAGACAGATATCAGAAAAGGATTTTATAGAATTGTTACATTCTTTAAAGAAAATAGTGAATATTTGCTAGTCTGTTTGTATTTTATTTATATGTCTATCTTGTGCCAATAATACACTGTCTTTATTACTGCAGTTTTGAAATAGGTAGTATGAGTCTTCCAACTTTGTATTTCCTTCTCAAAATTGATCTGGTTATTCTAGTTCCTTTGCTTTTCCATAAACATTTTAGATATATATTCTCAATTTATAGTAAAGCTTGCTGAAATTTTGATTGAGATTTTAATGATTATGTAGATATGTTTGGGCAGAAGTTACATCCTAAAAATAGTTAATCTTTCAATCAATGAACATGGTGTATTTCTCCATTTATTTAAGTCTTCCTTAGTTTCTCTCATCAGGGTTTTGAATTCTTCAGTATAGAAATCATACACATATTAGTTACATTTGTTCTGCCTTAGTATTTCCTGTTTTAGATAGTATTATAAACTAGAGACCCGGTGCATGAAATTCGTGCATGGTGGGGGGAGGGTTCCTCAGCCCAACCTGCATCCTCTCCATTCCGGGACCCCCTGGGGGATGTCCAACTGCTGGCAGACAGATATCCATCTCCCAATCCAGGACCACTGGCTCCTAACCACTTACCTGCCTGCCTGCCTTATCACCCCTAACCACTCTGCCTGCCAGCCTGGACACCCCTAACTGCCCTTCCCTGCCAGCCTGGTCACCCCTAACTGCCCTCCCCTGCCCCTAACCACCTCTGCTTTGGCCTCTGCCACTGTGGCTTTGCCCAGAAGAATATCCAGAAGATGTCCAGTCTAATGAGCATATTACCTTTTTATTAGTATATATGGCTCTTTTTTAAACTTCAACAGCCAAATTTTATTGTATAGAAATGAATTGTCTTATATTGACCTTGTATCTGGTGATAATATTCGGTCTAATAGTTTGTTTTTGTAAACTCATCAGGATTTTCTACATAGATCATCATGCTTTCTACAAATAAAGACAATTTTATTTCTTCTTTTTCCAATCTGTATGATTTTATTTTTCAGGCATTACTGAATTGGCTAGGATATCTAATATAATTTTGAATAGAAGTGGTAAGAGCAGAAATCCTTGACGTCTTCCTGATTTTAGGGGAAAAGCATTCTATGTTTTACCATTAAGTATGATGTTAACTTTAGGATTTTTGTAGATGCTCATGATCAGATTGAGAGGATCGATTTAATTCTTAGTTTGCTGAGTGCTTTTTTATCATAAATGTCTCTGGAATTATGTCAAATGCTTTTTATGCATTAATTAAGATGATATATATTTTTTTACATTTAGTCTGTTGATGTTTATATTGATTTATTTGCAAATGTATAACCACTCCTACATTCCCACGATAAACTCCTTTTTGTCATGATGTATTATTCTTTTTTATAACAATGGATTTTATTCTATATCATTTTCTGTATCATTTCTGCATCTATATCATTGGATCTGTATTTGTTTATGAGAGGTATTGATCTGTAGTTTACTTGTATGTTTTTTTCTAGTCTTTGTATCAGGATAATGCTGGTATCATAAAATATACTGGAGACTGTGTCCTCCTTTTCTCACTCATTGCTATCTGGCTTGCATAGTGTACATTGCTTTGCTTAGAGTGGAACCTAGAGTGCCATAGAATTTTTCTCAATGATTTTTCTCAACCCTAAATTTTCAGAAGTCCCTTCAAACCTGTGTCTCTAGAGGGGTGTCTGTGCTCTTGCCTACTTCACAGCATTAGACTCCTGTTATTACTAGGTACATGACTCGTGATGATGCAGGGAGCACTCTCTATTATCCTGTTCAGCCTTAAAATTAGGAAAGTCATATACAACTGGACTTTGAAGGTTACACATTTTTATTAGCATTATTTCCTCTTAGCATGCCAGCTAAAATCTGGTTTGTATATGGGGTTGGTCTTTGGTGAGAGATATAGGCTTGCTCTTTCCTGTTCAGTAGCTGATTACTGCTTTTTATTCTTATAGGATCTTGGGCCCAGTTTCCTGCTCCTCTCCAGAAACAGTGTGTTATGTGGGTTGTTTTTTTTAAAACCTGGGTCCAAAAGGAGCAAATTTTCTGTTTCTCCCCTAGAATAGTTTGGATAGTGTATGGGGCTGAATTTCTGACAGCCAGTAACACTTGATTGTTTCCTGCATACCTGAACCATTGAAATGGGCTCTTTTTGTACTCCTGCTTTGTCCCCAGTCATGTTTGTGTGCTTCTGGTTAAGGACTGTGAAAAAGAACTTGGCAGTGAGTGTATTAGTGCCGGGGATGCCAGATATTCCAAACTACTGACACCTTAGCCCATTATGAATTTAAGAATTCATTAAAATTTCAGTTGATTTCTTTTCACCTGCTGTCAGCCACCTCTGTCTCCATACTTGCCAAAGGTGAAACAGTACATATGTCCCACTCTAAGGGGTGGTCACTCTTTGGGATTCTGTTTATCACAGTTCTCTAATAGGCTCAAGAAATGGTATGTTTTTGCTGATTATCTATATTTTTATCATTGTTAAATTATGGGTGACATGCTTTTTATATCCTAAATGGAAATGGAACTAGTGCATACTAATAATGTATATATGGATATTATTTTTGTTTTCTTTGTTACTAAATATACTTTAGGAAGAAGCAAATGGTTTTTAAAACATAATTGTCAAGAATTTATTTTTATATAATGGTTTTTAAATTTTTCCATTTAAATTTTTATTTTTCAAATTATTCTTTAATATCATATTTTATCATACAATAAAATGACTTTTTCTGTATGCACTTCTTTGTATTTTATACATGTATAGATTCATATGATCTCTACGACAGTCAGAATACAGAAGAGTTCCGTCACCTCCAGGACTTCCTGTGCTATCCTTATATAGTTACATCCTCCCTTTACCTGTAACCCTTGACAGACACCATGATCATGTCAACATCACTATACTTTTCATCATACAGTATTGTGATAAACACACCCTAGGTGACGCACCCCCTTGTATAATTCCCTCTCCTTAAGTAATAGCAGGACCTATGACCTGTTTCTAATCATTAGAATTTGGCTAAAATAATGGGATGCCACTCACTATCATAATTCATGTTATATAAGACTAATTTATGTGATATTAGATGCAGAACCAAGTAAGAATTTTCTACATTCCAGTGACTCCTAATACATAGCTATTACAAATTAATTTACTCATTCATCAGCACTCATTTATAGAGCATTTTTTTATTAAAATGAGGTAGTTGCAGTGTATCTTAATGATTAAGAACATGGACTCTAGAGTCAAATACCTGTAAAAGTTCATTAGCCTCTGTAATACCTCATCTATAAAATGGGAATATTCATAATACCCACTTAAAAAGATTTTATGAGTATCAAAGGAGATTATGTATACAGAGCACTTGGCACAATGCCTTCCACACAATACAGAGCACTTTTGGCTTCTATTGTTGTCATTATTATTCATAATATTACTGTTATGCAGAATGAATCAGTTATGGGGGCTCTCCTCCATAAAATTACCACATGGTATTAAATGAGATAATATGTCAAGTACTTATAATAGTGCCTGGCATGTAAAAAACTTTTATATTTATTAGATATTATTATAACTATAATTATTACCTGTCTTCATTATAATAATAGTAGTGTATTAGCACTTATTCTTAACTATTCTCCTCCTCCTTCTACAAAACAGTAAAATATAAAGTATTATATAAGGAATTAATTTTTTCCTTTGCATTTTGTTTTGGAAATAGTGAGGTAGTGTAGCATTTCCTGATTTATGTGGAACATAAAAATAAATAAAATAAATAGAAGACTGTATTCTTAATATAATGACCATACTTTGTGTGCATTTATTTTTTTTCAAACATGCCAAATGAAAAGACAGAATGAGAAATATTACATTATAAAATATATAATTGAATATGTCTCTTTATTTAACTAAAGCCATGTTTTCTACTGGCCTAATAATTCTCTTGAATGCATGTAGTAATAACCTGAAAGCTTTGAAAATATTAATAAGAATTATTTTTTTGTTTATAATTGTACGATGAACTCTTTTGTTCTGCTAGAAGAGAGACTGGAAAACACAGTGACTCAAGTAAGATAGAAGTTTACTTTTTCACTAAGTTAAAGTTATTGAAATGAGGTAGTGCCATTATTCAAGGGTTAAGGTACTTCCATACCTTCCTTTTTAAAAAATCCTCATCCAAGGATACGTTTTTATTGATTTTAGAGAGAGAGGAAAAACATTGATGTGAGAGGAGAACACCAATTGTTTGCCTCCTGTATGTGCCCCAATTGGAGATTGAACCCGCAACCTAGGTATATGCCGTGATTGGGAATTGAACCTTCAATTTCTTGGTGTACTGGATAATGCTCCAACCAACTGAGTCACTTGGTCAGGGTGTAAATTATATTCTTTATCTAAGTCACTTAGTCCATAATGGCTGTCTGAATTATATCATTGTCAAGTTCTAGGGGAAAAGCAAAGGAAAGAGGGAAAGTAGAAAAAGCTACAAGGTGGCTGTCCAACCCCTTCTTAGATACCTTCTCTAAATCTTCACACCTATTTTTCTTACAGTCTTTGGTAAGAAATTCCATTACATGGCCATAGCTTACAGTAGGGGAGTCTGGGGAAAATAACATTTTAAGATTTTACATAGTCAACCTGAGTGCAGCTGTAGTTCTTGTAATGAAGAAGAATGCAAAGAGTAGATTTAGGGTCAGAAACTAAAAGTTTCTACTCTCCTAGTCATTATAAATATGTACATGGTGATGAAAAGCATTAATTATGTAACAGAAGTCTATAAAAGATGGAAAGGGGAAAGTTCCTGTAGAGAGAATGCTATGTGTTCACAAAACCCTGCTTCATTCTCCTCTTGAGTCACAGGAAAACTACCTTCCCCAGCCTCTATGGCAGTTTTAGCTAGTTGACTGTGCCCAGCAGTAAAATTTTCCATTCCTGGCCCCTAAATGGTTCCACTGGATTCTCCAACACCCCTCTTTATAAGATTGCTAGCCAGGTACAAAGAATGCAATGGAGGACTTCCAGGCCAAAGAAGATGGTAGAGCTGTAGAATTGAAGAAGTTTGAGTCTCTTAATGACTGTTTGGAACAGAGAGTCTTTGCCTTCTCTGACCACTTGATGAAGTACATTGAACTTTGACATCAGCAAAACAATCTTTTATGGTTGAACCTCTGAGATTTATTGGTTATTTATTGCATAAAACATCGCATATAATTACTAGAGCCCTTACTAATACACCAGCCTAGAGATGATCTTCTTTATTTATTGGTATTTATTATTCCAATATTAATGCTTATATAAAGACTAAAGGCCTGGTGCATAAAATTCATGCACAGGGGGAGGAGTGTGTGTCCCTTAGCCCAGCCTGCACCTTTTCAATCTGGGACTCTCAGGTCTAAACGGGCAGTCAGACATTCCTCTCACAATCTGGGACGCCTGGTCCCTCACAACTGCCCTCCCCTGCTGGCCTGATGGCCCACAACTGCCCTCCCCTGCTGGCCATCTTGTGGTGGCCATCTTGTGTCCACATGTGAGTGGCCATCTTTGATCACATGGGGCAGCCATCTTGTGTGTTGGAGTGATGGTCAATTTGCATATTACTCTTTATTATATAGGATAGATATTTTACTCTATATATTTATATATGTATATATTATATATATTATATAATACACAGGTACTGCATCCCCAAATATTTTCAATACCAAAATTAGCACTAATGGTATTTAAAATTGGCTTTCTAAGTTAAATCAGAAATCTAAGTTTAAATTTAACACGGTAGAATTTTAATGAACAAAATTTGCAAAATTTATTTTAAAAATACATATAAACAAAGGTGTGTAAATTTTTAAAAATTAATTTCCTACATTGAATTGTCTGAGTGTAAAATGACAACAAAACATAAGAAGAAGGAATTACTAATTTTTAAAAAAATATATTTTATTGATTTTTTACAGAGAGGAAGGGAGAGGGATAGAGAGTCAGAAACATCGATGAGAGAGAAACATTGATCAGTTGCCTCC
>NW_006295731.1:1013741-1020393 GCF_000327345.1 Myotis davidii
AGAGAGGAAGGGAGAGGGATAGAGAGTTAGAAACATCGATGAGAGAGGAACATTGATCATCTGCCTCCTGCACACTCCCTACTAGGGATGTGCCTGCAACCAAGGTACATCTCCCTTGGCCGGAATCGAACCTAGGACCCTTCAGTCTGCAGGCCGACACTCTATCCACTGAGCCAAACTGGTTAGGGTGGAATTACTAATTATTGATGAGGGTATGTGAAATGTGTACTTTATTGCCAAACCAGTAATTTTCAGCCTTTAGTTGGAAACATCCAAGTTTGTGAAGAAATCTGTGAAACTTTCCTGAAGCATTTAAGAGAAGAAATGAATAAAAGGAGAGACTATCATGTACTGGGAACATAAAAAAAATATTACAAATGAGTAGTTCTTCATAAAATAATGTACATTTTTAGTGCAATCCCAATCAGCAGTCTTAGTGAGCTATTTTAATGAAGCATGTGCAACTGGGTTTTAAATTTACCTGCAGAGGTAAAATGCCAGATAAGGCAAGGGAAAATATGGAAGGAATATTTTAAACTAGATTTTTATTTTTTAATAAAGGAATTTGCTACCACTTTTTACCAGGAAGTTACACATTCTAAGGATCTGAATGGAAATTAAACAGACACTTGTTGCCATTTCACTTTTAACTTCCTTAAGGAACATTTTCTACCCTTTAACACTTCAGCAGTTTAACTTGGCTGTTGTCCCTCCTCCAATTCAGGGAGAGGCCTTCTGTCTTCCCCATCACAGGGAGGAGGCGGAGCATTCTCTCAGAAGCATTCTTGGTGGAGGGACTGCATTTCAGGAGGCTGCAGCTGACAAAAAGCTTCAAGGTAATGACTGTCTTAACTCTAGTTCTTTTTCAGGGACTTCTCAGGGCCCAAGAGTAAAGATGAGAAAAATAGGAATGGTGGTCTTAAAGTGGTGAGAACAGTGTGTGGTTTTGAAAGAATTTCTCGCATTTTGAAGGAATTAATCCTTTAGCATTTCTGTATCTCCCAATGCATTAAAAATCTACAGTGGGAGAAGAAGTGATCAGATTACAGCCTCTATATTAAGATTTCAGTGCAGTATAGCCATTCATGCTAATTTATTGACTTGGCATTCCATGTTTATGTTGCTGGAATTTTGTTACTACTTGAATTTTTAAGCATTTTTACTTTACAGAGAAAATGATGGATAAAATATGTGACAGCATGGGAGAGAATACTCTTATGAATTGATAGAAAGGCTATATGTCACCTGTATATGAACATGGAAAGGGGAGCAGATATGTAGTTGACTGGAGACACTTGTACATACATATGCATATATATGTGTGATTAGAAAAAAACCTGGGAGAAAATAAACTCCCATGTTAGTCAGCATTTCTCAGTGGTCAGGTTAGCCCATTGCAGCATCTTTAGAGTATATTTCCCCATGATTATTTTTATAACCATGAAAGAAAAGTGAAGCTGAAACAACATATCCATTTTGTTTAAAACACATAAGCATTCATAGACATATGCAGATATGTCTGGAGACATATCTGGAGAAACAGAACTAGTTTTACTACTATTTAAAATAGTATTAATATATACTTATTTATTTACTTGGTTTACATCATTAGGTAAAACACAGATAAAATGTTGTAAATGTGGGAAAAATATAAAGTAATTCATAAAAATCATGTGGGAAATATTTAAATAGGATGATGTTCAAAATATGTTCTTAATTGAGATCTGATGTTGGTTTGAAAATATTTATTTCTATATGCAAATAATTCTTATATTATAGAAAATATTCACAGTGATTATTTGTAGAGTTGTACTTTATTTTGTATATATCTCTCTGCACTTTTCAATTTTTTATAAGCTTCTGGATATTTTTTATAGTCACAAACATTGTAATTGAAGACATTATGACCCTGTTATAATCTGACAAAGCAAAAGCCTTGAACTTAGAATAGAAAATTCTAGAAGCCTGGGGAGGCTTCTGACTGGCTAAATGTAGTTCATTCTCTTCTCATAAAAAGGATCTGATCATGATTGAAGCCCTGCCTATACCTCCCGTGGAGGCTGCAGTTCTGATTCTGGTTACAAGATGGGGCTTCCCAGGTTTACTACATTTTCTTCAGGCAACCATTTTTATGAAAGTGGGAAACAAAGCAATAAAACATATTTTTGTATTAGTGGACTATGAGACAGCATGTAGAGTATTATTAAAATTCCAATGAAAAAAGTTATTTTGCAAAGAAGGAAAAATCCACATATTGATTGATGTGCAGATTCAAGCAAAATCTATAGTCTTGTTCATAGTAGACACAAGGCAATTTGTTTCTTCCCTTCTCTCTTATCCCCAGCTCACAGTTTTCTAGTCATAAAGATCATCTCACATTAACCAAATAAACTGTGTCACAAAGAGAATTTAAAAATAAAAATAAGGAAAGTAAATATGGCATCTATATCACAGATGAGATTTTATCTCATTCCTGTGTTTCAGAATGGCATGCCTTCTAAAGTTTGGGCAGGAAAGTTTCAATATGTTTTTTCCATTTGTTTGGTTTGAATTTCTATCTCCTTTTGTATAGCCTTTCTTCTTTTCAAGTGATAATCAAGACAACTGGGGCACAAGACCAGATCCTCTATGACACATGTGACACTGGCTAAGGCTCTTCCCATTTCACAAAATATTTCACATTAAAAACTTGTTGAGAACTTGAGTTAGAATTTATTTTGCTTCCTTCTCTGCAGCATAATATTTTAACACTCACATGAAGATGTTTTTATTGACTTTTTCAGAGAGAGAGAGAGGGAAATATCGAGAGAGAGAGAAATTTCTTACAGTATCAAATCTGCAACCTAGGTATGTACCCTGACTGGGAATCAGACACAATCTTTTAGTGTACAGTTCAATACTTCAACCAACTGAGCCATCCAGCCAGGGCTGCAGCCATAGAATTTTTAATTAGAAGCTATATAGCTATATTTCATACTAAAACCATGTTAAATTGAAAATTTGAAGTATAATTTATTTTGTTCCCTTATAATTTATTTTGTTCTATAGCCATAATATTGTGTAATTAAAAATCATCACTTTTATCCCAGTTGGTGTGACTCAGTGATTATATGTTGACCTATGAACCAGGAGGTCACCGTTCTATTCCAGGTCAGAGCACTTGCTTGGGTTGTGGGTTCGATCTCCAGTAGGGGCCATACAAAAGGCAGCCTATCAATGATTCTCTCTTCATTGGCATTTCTATCTCTCTATCCTTCTCTGAAATCAATAAAATATATATTTTTAAAAATAAAAATAAAAGTTATCAATTCTAGTTTGTGAGAAGAATCTCATGTTGAACCACTATGAAGAAACTGTGCAAGAGGATATTCAGATTTCTACCTGAGTTTTACCCACCTTACTCTCAATAAATCTTTGCTAACTATTCTACCCAATTAGTAAACATAACAACCATTCTGAATCTCTGCCTTCTAAGCTCATGCTTTTCACAAGGTCATGTGTTATTGTCTGGCCCGAGGAGATGCATACTTTGCTTGCTTTGGGTAAATAGGAAAGTATTTATACCTTAAAAATTATAAAACCATGTCTTTATCCAGAACAATGATTCTAAAGTTCTTGGACAAGTTGCAATAGAATCACTTGAGAACTTAGAAATACAAAATGTTGAATCCTATTTATAATCTTCTGGATAAAACTATCAGGATAAGGCCTAGAAATACAGTTTTAGGAAGACCTCTAGATGATTCTGATGCATGCAAAGTTTGGATTCCTACTGCCTTAGGTATAACAGTAGAGACATAAATGTCCCAACGGAGTTAATAACATAGAGTCCCTGACTTACCACTACAACCTTTCCCACCTCTGCCAGCAAGTACACTGATTCAGTCCTTAATAATCAAGTGCAAAATTGTAAGGACAAGTTCTTGAATTTGAGGTATTATAAACCACTTCTTCAATTTTACCCTCACTTTACATTATGCTGCATTTTCCCCTCCATATCATGCCCCACTGAGAATTATTCTTTCTTTTATCTCTATTTGTAATCGCTCACCTTCCACTTTGGCAAAATAACCTTGTTTGCTGATAATTTTCTTCTTTTCCTTTTCCCTATTGCAGTATCTCTCATATTGTCCCATTTAAGCAACGGGCTCAAGCATCCTTGGGAAATTCTGCTGGAAGAGAACAGACCAAAAAAGCTATAAACATTTGGTAATTCTAAGACAAAGGAGATTTTGGTGAGAGTGTTGTTTTGGGTAGGAACTGCCTTAATATTGACAAGAATAGTCATTCACCTCAGTCTCTGATAATAAACAAATCTAAGTCGTAATGGATGCTGAGTACGTCTTATGCAATTGGAAAGACCAGTTATGGCCAGCAAAAGTTTTGTCCAGATGTGAGACTTCATCAAACAGTAAGAGAAAAAAGACATTTTCCCTAGAAGTTCAAATACTCTCAGTAAATGAAAAAATTAAAGTGGAAAGCAAGGAAACAAAGATCCTAACTAAATCTCAAATTGAAGCCATTGCCTCCTCACTAGCAGCACAGTCAGAGGGCAGTTATCCACCTAGAGAGGAAACAGCTTATGCAAGGTCACTAAAAATGGCATTGGGTATTCTGAATAAGAGAACAAATTTGAATCAATCAAGCAGTTCAGATGAAGAAGAGACCACTACACTGTCTCAAAATGTACCACAAAAGCTTTCTAATTCACCCCCTCGTAAAAAGTATCGGAAGCCTAAAGGAAACTTATCGAAGTGTCTTGAAGAAAGTGAAATTCCAACATTTCTGTTAGCATCTTCAGAAAGTGATGATTCCTTGTATGATGATAAATCACAAGTGCATGCAACCATTGATACTATTCCAAGTGAGATGGAAACAAAATCATCACAAAACTCCAGCTGGTACCAAATTTTCCCTCCACTTTCAGAAGAGGATGAAAAGGAGAGCAAGAAAAAGATTGACATCCCAACAATTACACCTTCGGATTCTACAATCAAAGAGGAAGGTACTTATGTTAAAGAAGAGAAGTTCACTACAACTTCACCACCAGATATCTTCATTGTGCCAAAAAGTTTGAAAGAGGAGCCAGAAGATCTCTGCCCAAAGACACTGGCCATTTCCTCTGAATGCTCTGCCTTCTCAGAGAATATTGAGGATCCTGGAGAGGGTCCCTCGAATTCATGCTTAGATACAAGCCAGAATCAACCTGTAGAATCAGACACAGGTGCGCTGGCATCCCCCAGTTATTGTTCACGGGAATGTCAGGTTTCATTTAGTGCCTCTAACCGTGTCATGGATTGTTCACTCCGTGGGAATAATGAAAGAAGTGGCCAGAATCCAGATTTTGAGGAACATGAAGAACTCCAAGCTTCTGATAAGTCAGTGCCTCTAAATCCTGTTGATACTTCTGCACTAGATGACGACGAGGAAGACGAAGTACTTCCACCAGTTGTTTTTCATTATGAGCCACGTTAATATAAAAAATATCCATTTTGGCCAGCCATAGTGAAAAGCATCAGGAGAAAAGAGAAAAAAGCAAGTGTGATTTTTGTTGAGGCAAACATGAATCGTGAAAAGAGAGGCATTAGAGTGCTTTTGAGAAGATTAAAAAAATTTGATTGTAAAGAGAAACAAGCACTAGTGGATAAAGCCAGGGAGGATTACAGTGAAAGTATTGACTGGTGCATCTCACTGATTTGTGACTACAGAGTTAGACTAGGTTGTGGTTCTTTTACAGGCTCTTTCCTTGAGTATTATGCTGCTGACATTAGTTATCCAATCAGGAAAGTAATCAGACAAGATACCTTCAGGAACTTATTTCCAAAGCTGCATAATGAAGATTCTATGGAACCGATGGCCATGACTTCCCAGACCAAAAGAATGTCCTTCAAAAAAATTCTCCCTGACCGAATGAAGTCGGCTCGGGACCGAGCCAACAGGAATCTAGTGGACTTCATTGTGAATGCAAAAGGAGCAGAAAACCATCTTCTGTCCATTTTAAATGGCACAAAAGCATCCAGGTGGCTGAAATCATTTTTGAAAGCAAAGAGGTTCACTCCCTGTATTGAAACATACTTTGAAGATGAAGATCAGTTGGATGAGGTAGTGCAATATTTACAAGAAATCTACAAAAAAATCGACGAAAGAATGCTAGCTCGGATAAGAGATGATAAAATTAAATTTATCCTAGAAGTTCTTCTGCCAGAAGCAATCATTTGTTCAATTTCTGCTGTTGATGGATTAGATTACAAGGAAGCTGAAGCAAAGTATCTAAAAGGACCATCTCTAGGATACTAAGGTGGCAAATGCCTGGCGACTGCAGATGGGAGAAAGGCGATCACGGGGCAGGAATCTGACCAGAGGACTCGGGGAGGAGCTAATCCATGTGGTGGGTGTAAAGTGACAGGTGCCTCAGTGTCCCCATGAGGCAATTGCCAGGGACGGAACACTGTGTTTGAGTTGGACACCTTGACGTCGGCCAGGTGAACATTTCAATGAGTGAGCTTTCCCGGGCCAGGCTGGGAGCAAGGCAGCAGCCATCATCAGAAACTGCTGTTGGCAACGTCCCTGCCACAGCCCTTTGGGTTTGGAATCTGCCTGCAGCCGTTCAAATTTTACACGTGCTCGTCCTTCCCCCAGCCGCGGGCGCCCA
>NW_006295731.1:1020673-1040876 GCF_000327345.1 Myotis davidii
CAAAAATCCTATTTGAAAAGAGACGGAAGCCATCAACAAAACAAGCTCACTAAATCACCTGCATGTCCAAATCATAACAGGGAGCTTTCATAGATATTAGTTTAAAAAATCCCCCTAACATATTTTCCAGAAACGGGAGGCTTTAGGTAATATGTTCAGGTTTTGTTGGGTGTGGTTTTTTGGCATCTCTATGATCTGTCAATATTACTACATCAACATTTTCTTTCTTACATTTCTTTAAAGTCAATTTTATTATATTTCAGCAGTTCTACTATCTCACACATTTTTAGAATTCATAATTCCTAAATAATTTTTAAGAGAAAGTACTATTTTGTTTTTTGACATCTTTGTGTCTATGCTGTATAGTTAAATACAGGGTACACAATCATTTGCATATGAAATTTGCACTAGTATTAGATAGTAAGCGAGATGATTAGAAAAAAAGTCTAAGGAACATTGATTATATTATATATTTTTGCTTAGTTTTTATAAAATATTGGGTTTCTCCTAAGATAGTTGACTTATTTTTTCTGCCATGCCTATTTATTTTTGGGAAAAAAAAATATCTGAGACATAGAACCAAAGATAGAGATGCTTTGCTATATATATTATTACTAACTGTAATTGCTTTTGCAAGAAAATCTGGAATTCAAAAATAAAGTAAATGGATTACCTGCATGCAGTCTATATGTGTGAGAATAACATCTCAGCATGCAGAAAATAATTTTGGCAGCCTGGAACAGGATTGTTCATTCTACACTTCCCTGAAATTCCATTTGTGGAGTGTCTATTATTCAGTAAGTCAGTGGTTTCTTAAACAGACAGGCTTTTGGCTGTCATCATAACTAACAGTATCTGTATCTAAATATGGCCATCTGACCACATGTGGATGACAGCTAGAGTCATTGTATTCATAGCCTGGTTACTCTAGAGCATGAGTCCAGGCTGACTGCTTAAGAACCCATCTAGTTTGTTATAAACTGTAGAAAATGCAAACATTTTGTTCTGACTATAGTATCTCTAAATATATAGTCATTTGTTTCAAACCAAACACTCTGTATATTAGTAAAATAGTTCCAGTTGGTTCCAACAATATAAATACCAACTGGTAAGTCATTCCAGGCTAAAACAAAGAGTAGATGGACCAGAATCTGTGAGATTGGAAATGAGTCATAAAAAAGGCCTCCATTTGGTCAAATGTGACAATTATCCAAATATATTTAAAAGTACACAGCTGACAGTTGAAGTCTGAAACCAATGAAAAGCTTATTCTAACTTGAAATAAGACTTTAGTGAAAATAAATGTTATAAGGGCTACTTTATTTTAGAAACTTGACATAAAAATAAACACTAAAGGCTTAACATGAACTTGTCTGCATTTTTATTCTTAGAGTGAGACAACTGTTACTCTTAGGCTTTTGTTATATGTTTTCATGGCCACATATTTATGTAAAATTTTCAAAAGTTTGATGTTTCATTTGTAATAAAACCATTAAACCTTTCATTTTGAATGTTCACTTAATCATACTTCAGATCATGTAGTTACATAACTGGTGTTTCTCTGTTTGGAATTTTGCTTGTTGTAGTTGTCTTCATTTTAATGCTTGTTATACATTATCTTATCATTCTAAATAAATATTCACTTTCATGTTTGATTTTGTATTATTTTAAAATAAAGCTTTCCAAATTGCATAAGCTTTAGATTCCATAGAACCTTCTCTTGGTCTGCCTGATAAAGACCGAGACTGCTTTAACATAACTGTATCAATCCACAGAACTTCCTTATGATCTTGAGGAGTATTTGACAACTGACCATCACCACACTATATGTGGGACTCATACACTGGGAAAACACACCATATGTACTCTATAGTATTCCCTTTGATTCCAATATATTTCCCACATTTCGTTTTCTCAGAGCCATTTCTATCTTTTGTTTCTGATATTATCTTTACTACCTCATTTGTGTATTCACTCATTCATACATTTGATAGGAGAGCAAGCAATGGTTTAAAGCTCTGCTCTGCTCTAAGTGTTTAAGGTGACCCAAATGATAAGGCCAGATTTAAAGTGATCCAGGTGACAATCTAATTTCTAAAAGCACTAGGATGCACTACTTTATCATAATAGTGAGTAATATTTATTAATCTCACTGCCTGTATTTGAAAACCAGAGTGCCAGGCTTCCCCACATTTGTGAGTTATTGGGTTTGGGGTAAAAGGTAAGCTGCCTGATTCCTCCTGGTATGTCATTTATATTGTGGCATATATTGAAGTGAGGGAGATGTATCTCAGACATGCATCTATTTTCCTCTTTGCATGAGTTGGTGTTTGGGGTGTGGGAGTGGATGAGTTTGGCTTCCCACTCAGTATGGATTCTGAGATCCCTTTCAGCCTGAGTGGTTGAGGCCAGCTCTAAGAATGCTTTAATCTGAATCTTTAACCTACATTTGTATGTCTGATAAGCATGCCAACCTAATTCATTGGATTAAAGAGACCCCCATCTCTTCCAATCATAAGGCAGATTGTCTAATATCAGGACCATATTATAATTGAAAGGTTGGCAGAGAAGCATGGAAACTATTCACAACATTCACAGGTTTCTATATCAATATATGTGTCCTAATAAGGAAAGAGTACAACTCTGAGACCTATAATAGTGATGGGTGTGAAAATCTTGGATATATACAATCCCAACTCCTCAGCCAGCCAAAAATAGCCCCTAACCCTTGCTATTAGAAAACAGCTTTCTTCTTCATGGAGACAAGGCAATAACCTCATCTAAGGCAGCTACCTCAAAGGACATTGTTATCTTAACATCCAGCACATATTTTTCATTGATCCCAATTCATGACAAGGGTAAGGTATCACCACACCAAAAGCAAAATGCAGTCTGTTTAGGTGGAATATCCTAACCTAGTTAAAATATACCAGCATGTTTTGGAATGGATTTTGAGGATGTCAAATTAGCAACGGATTATAAGTGGATATAGGGGAAAATTTACATGGGAGCACACATTTGTGACTGCTAGGTGGCATCTTTAAGTTTGGACAACAGCCTACAGTCAATAAGATGGAGATAATGGAACTTCTTTGCCAGAGTATTGAGGAATTGGTGAGAAGGTCAAATGAAATGAGGGTAGTAGAAATTAATCAAGAAGACCAATCTCTATTTTCCCCTGGAGGGCAGAGAAAGCACTACTATAATAGTGTGTGTGTGGGGGGGGGGGGGCATACATTTTTAGTAGCTCAGTGTTGGCACCCCTCTACAAATCATGATTAGAAGCAAACTATGTTACACTAGGAATTATAGGATTCCAGAATGACAGGGTCCAGGTGGCAGAACAAAAGCTCAGGGGCAAGTTGAGTGTCATTACCATAATGAGAAGTAAGGTGAGAGTGGAGTCAGGCTACTGTGACTGACAGAAATATGTGCGAATGCCTTACAAATAGAATTCCAAGGCTAAATGTATGGACAATTGACTAGAGTATTAGCTATGTTCATAGTTTTGCTATTTACAATAGTTAAGATGGAGAAACAGTCCAAGGGCCCTTCAGTAGATGAGTGGATAAAAAAGCTGTGGTACATATACACAATGGAATACTATTCAGCTGTAAAAATGAAGGATATCTTACCCTTTGAGATAACATGGAAGGACCTGGAAAGTATTATGTTAAGCAAATTAAGCCAGTCAGGGAAAAATATCACATTATCTCACTTATATGTGGAATCTGATGAGCAAAATAAACTGACAAAATAGAGCCAGAGCCATGGATGCATGGAGCAGACTGACAGATATCAGCGGGAAGGGCAGTGGGGACAGGTGGGAGGAGATTAAGCAAAAAAACTTATATGCATATATGCATAGCCCATGAACACAGACAATAATTTGGTGTAAGCCTGTGGCAGCAGCAGAGCTGGGTAGAGGGGTGCAAAATGGGAGGTATATGGGGGACATTTGTAATACTGTCAACAATAAAAAATAAATTTTAAAAAATTGGGGAGAAAAAGAAAAACAGCTTTGGCAAGTTAAAGTCTAAAGTCAGCAGTTTCGTGGAAAATCTTGACCCCCAACTTACATTTTTTTTTTCAGATATGTGGTGCAAGTAGCCTTGCCACTCAGACCATATGACTCAGCACATTTTGATAGTGTCTTAAGGTGTCTATGGTGGATAAGGATCCACTAACTAGTCATTCTAAGCCATAATATGGCATTGCAACACAGAATCTAAAGTTCTGAACAAAAGCCATACTTCCTGGGCCAGTAACCTACTTGCCATGTAAAAAAACAGCTCCTTGATACTATTTAGAATTAGTAGATATGGAGGGCCTAACCAAGGTACAGTGATTGACTATATGACAGGCACTGCCTATTATACACTGTACATTTTGAGATTCACCGAGTGATAAGGTCTGGCAGCATTAGGAGCAGTCCAGCCTGTGATGGTAATACAACACTCAGGATCTAGCCCAAGAAGTCACAAATAATGATTGCACAAACTTCCATGCCATTGAACTTTGTTGCAATGATACCCTCATGGAGAAGGGGGTGATCTATGACCGACTATTTAAAGAGAAATTTATCAAGTCTGGTGCACAGATGTGTCAGCATTAAATGTATGATAGCTTTAAGTGTACTGCCACCCCACTTCAGCTTCAGTTGGAGTAGCCCTAAAGAATAATATTGAACATATAGTTCCCAGTTGGCAGAGCTGTGATAATTACACCTGGTGTTTCAGTTTGATGGAGGGAGCTGTGACCTGAGGTGGTCTCCTGGACTGTGGAGAACAATTTGGTTGGTATGCCATGGTATTGGAAAGAGAGTATTATAAATGAAAGATAAGAAAGTTTGGATAAGAGGCATGTGGATGTAACTATGGGAATGGAAACAAAGAATATATATCTCTATGCCTCATTGTAATGGCTATTCAAAGGATTGTAGAGAAGACATTTAAAAACCCAAGTGGATCTGATTGCTCATGCTGTGAATATCAAAGAGCTTCTCTTCTTAGTCATCGTAGTTCTGGCACTAATAGATCCATGAATTGTCATGGGAAAGGCATGTATAAAGCCTAAGCTTGAGCTCAACAGCATTGGCATTCTCTCACAAAGGTGATCAGGCTGCCACCGCTAAATGTGTATCTCTCCAAGAGCAACAGCTGATGCTGGGCCCTTAATTCTGCACCTTCCTTCAAGGATATCATCCAGCTACCTCATTCCACATTGAATGCACTGAACCCATTCTATCTTAGAGGTGGCAGTTATTCATTCTCACAAGAATAGATACAAATTTTGGACCCATAGGATCAAGCACGCTTGCTTATAGTGGTGTGTATTTCATAACACAACCTTGTTTCACTTTTCCTCCTACCTTGTTCCACCACTCATTTTCCTCACTAGAACCACTTGCCAAAAGAACTACTCACATGGAAACTCCTGTATCACATTCTTTTTTTGTAGACACTTTGGCTATTATCACCAACAATAATTATGTGTGTTTTATAAGACATAAGTTGGTATCACTATGTCAAAAATGTATTAAAGATTTAAGAATTATTCATAAATGTTAAAAGTTAGTAAATTTTCCAGTTCTTGGTAAGATACATTTTCTGCTATTCCTCCTGACAAAAATCAATAACCTGTTTTCACCTAGGAAACTAGACAAAGCACATTAGATGTAAAACAACAAGAAGAGAGGAAGTAAATAGCAAAGCAGAAATTAACAAAATTGAAAACAGAAAGCAATAGAGTAAATCAATGAAACCTGCAGCTGCTTCTTTTAAAAGACCAATAAATTTATTAATACTTTAGCCACAGTAACCAAGAAAAATAGAAAAGGAAGACACAAATGACCAATATCCTAATATATAAAAAGCCAGGGGCCGTAACGACCAAAATGATTGAAAGGACAACTGAACAGCAGGCTAGGAAGTTGAGGGAGCGGGATGAACAGTCACCATGAGGGGGACCCCCACCTGGATTGGGGGCATGGCTGGCCTTCAAACCGTGGGCAGCCCCTAGCCAAGGCCAGCCAGTGCCCCAGAGAGGACCCCTACCACAATCAGGGTCATGGCTGTCTTTCAAACCACCGGGTTCCCCTAGTCCAGGGAGACCTCTAGCCAAGGACACCCGAGTCTGTTCTGGACCTAGGGCTGTGCTCTCCCTGCGAGCAACTCAGAAGCCACCAGTATCTAACTGCCAGTCTCCAGGAGGTGGGAGTGTGTCCACCATCCACCAAAAGATAGGACCATCGAAACATTCATGGTCTCAGTGCAGGCACAGGTCCGTGGCTGACAGGGTGGAGGCCAGACCAAAACAAAACAGCAGATACACCCTTCGCACCTCGGTGGGTGCAGCTGCAGTCCACGTGGGCCTGGGCAGTGGGTCCTGTGTTGGCACTGCCACCTCGCTCACCCTCAAGCCCCCCTGAGTCCTGACAGTGAAGTGTGCAGGGCATCCTGAAGGAGTTGTGCCATTCTGGGTACTTTTGCCCAAAGACACCCTTTGGGATTAATTCAGAGCCACATCTCACTTCCCATGAGACTGGAAAAACCATGTAAAAGGAATTCGACAAAAGCTTTCCACATCTCTTTTTATTCTTTTGAATCCATAAAACGATCTTAAAAAAAGCATTCAGGCCACCTAAGAGGGAATGCACTTTCTGGCCAGAGCATGCAGGATTCTTTTGCCCAACAGGTTAAAGGAAGCAGAGAGCTGGCACAGTGGCAATGGCCCTGGTGCCCTAGGAGGAGACTGCGGGAATGGGGTTGCAGAAATTCCACAAGCCTCTTGCCACCTTCTCCTTTGCAAACCATGCCATCCAGATCCACCAGGACTGGAGGCAACTGGGAGTCACAGCCATGTTTTGGGACTTGGTAAGCAAATCCTGGGGAGCCTCTGAAAACATCTGCAATTGATTATAAGATTGGTCTTTATTTAAAAAGAAATAAAAGAACAGCTTTGTTGAGATACAATTTATATACTGTACATGTCACCTAAAGTGCACAATAAACTGGTTAAAGTAAATTCAGAGTGGTGCAATTTTTAAATATTTCCATGACCCCATCCCCTCCAAAATAAACTTCTACTCACTAGAATCATTTTCCTGATCATCCTCCCCAAAATAGATTGCATTTTAAGGGTGGGTAAAGGAACGTTGAGAGAAGTTAAAATACTGCACAAAGGATATTGTAAAATGACAAAGCCCAAAGTGAAGATCGTGTGTTTTCTCTTATTAAAAAATATTTTTTATTGATTTCAGAGATAAAGGGAGAGGGAGAGAGAGATAGAAACATTAATGATAAGAATCACTTATCAGCTGTATCCCACAGGCACCCTACTAGGGATCAAGTCCACAACCCAGGCATGTGCCCCTGACCAGAATCAAACCTGGAACCCTTCAGTCCACAAGCCAATACTCTCTCCATTAAGCCAAACCGGCCAGGGCCATGTGTTTTCTTTAAGTTCTGTGTGGTTGAAATGGTCTGCAAATCTATACTAATAAAAGGGTAATATACTAATTAGAGTGGACGTCTTCCAGACATCCTTACAGACAAAGCCACAGTGGCTGCAAGGGCCGAGGCTCAGGCAGCCGTGGGCAGCTACAAAGGTCTGAGGCTCAGGCCAGCAGTGGCAGCAGTAACGGGGTAATGGGGGGCGGTGCCTTCCCCTGATCCACCAGGTCACCTCCCACAGAAGGAGGCCAGACTGGGTGCCGAGGCAGAGGCAGTTAGGGGTGATCAAGCCAGCAGAGGGCAAGGTAGGGGCAACCATAATAATAGGGGAATATGCAAATTGTCTGGGACGCCCTCACAGTAACAGTCACAACGGAACAGCGGGTTGCGTGGGGCGAAAAGGCCAACAGGGGTGTTAGTGAGGGATGACCAAATGACTGAACAGCTGGCTGAGTGGGGCAACCAGGCCTGCAGGGGGGCAGTTGGGGGCAAACAGGCTGGCAGCGGGGCAGTGAAGGGTGACCAGGCTAGAGGGGGGGCAATTGGGTGTGACAAGGTTGGCAGGGGAGGAAATGAGGAGTGACCAGGCCGGCAGGTGGGATAATTAGGGGCAACCATGCCAGAAGGGGGGCAATAAGAGGTGACCAGGCTGGTAGCGGGGGCAGTTAGGGGCAATGAGGCAGGCAGGCGGATGAGCAGTTAGGAGCCAACGGTTTCTAAACCAGCAGTAAGACAGCCCCCGAGGGGTCCCAGATTGGAGAGGGTGCGGGCCAGGCTGAGGAACGCCCCCCCGCCCCCGCCCTGTGCATGAATTTCATGCACCAGGCCTGTAGTTTTCAATAAAAGAAGGGACATAGTACTGATCCCATGGCACGTAAAAACATAATAAAATACTATCAATAACATTATACACACAAATTAAATAACTTAGATGAAATGGACCAATTCCTCAAATAATTTCAAAGGAAAATGTTTCATTTCATAGCATTTCTTTTGATTCCACCTGATATTTTAAAATAGGATTCACATTCTTTTATTTTACATAAAAAGACACTGGTGTCAAATATTAAGAGAGCATAATTTTAAAAATTAACGCTTATTCCTTCCAGAAATATAAATCTATCTTTTCTCTTTTTTTCATTATTTTCTTCACTGATATAAATCATTGGATGTCTTTAAAAAATAATTCCTAAATTTCCCCTATTAAGCCTATTTATTTTTGGAAAACTTAATTTGAGATAGCAAACCAGTGACAAATGTTTTCTTATATATTATCACTAACTTCAATTGCTTTTGAAAAAAAAAGTATTCTGTAATTTAAAATAAAATTAATGCATTATCTTTATACAGTCTATATGTCTGTGAATGAAATGTAAATTATTTTGGCAGCCTTGTGAAAAGTTATTCATTCTACACTTCCCTGAAATTTCATTTATGGGAATATTAATATTTTAATGACTAGATGGCTTCTTAAAATATACAAGTTTTGGACTTTGTTTCTTCACTGACTGGATTCTCTTAATATAACTATATGATCACATGTAGGAGGCATATAGACTTATGTATTCATGATCTACTCTAGAGTATGAATCCAAGCTGACTGCTTAAGAGCCCATCTAGTTCAGTGTAAAAAAAAAAAACTGTAGGAAATGTAAGCACTTTGCTCTACTTCTTGCATCTTCAAAAACGTAGTCATTTTTCATAAACCAAGCAAGATTTATCACTTACTTCATTCATATATTACCTCTAATAATATAAAAGTTGACTGGTAAGTCATTCTAGTCCACTAGAAGGAATAAATTGACCAGGTCTAGGAATTTGGAAATGTATTTCAGAATAAGCCTCCATTTGGCTAAACATGACAATTATTTGAATATGGATAAATATACACAATTGAAAGTTAAAGTCTGAAGCCAATTAATTGTTTATCTTAAATTGAATCAATTTTTATAAAAATAAATGTTGAAAAAACTACTTTATTTTAAAAACTTGATCTGAAAAAAATATCAAAGGCTTAACTTAGACCCAACTGCATTTTTATTTCTTAGGGTATATCAACTGTACCTTACATGCGATATCATTCACATATATTTTTTTCATAGTAATGATTATAGTAGCTGAATTTATGGGGAGAATGTAACCACTTTTCTAATATCCCCTTACTTTACAGTAGAAGCTCCTTTAACAAAAATTATACTGAATTTTCTATTGGATGGGTGAGTATCCATTTTCCCTTTATTTAGTAAGTTAATATTTTAAGAGGAAGACAGATGTTCAGCCAAATAAAAATTGTAATATTATACACATTTTCAATGTTGATTTCCATGTGTGATATAGTTTTAAAATATTTTTTGCATGGTGTGGCTGAATACAGCTATAAAACTTGAATTGGATGCATGGAGAAACTCCATGAGGACACTTAAATGTAAAATGCAAACTTGGAAAGATCAATCAAATTCAAAGTATCATGGAATTGACAGTAAGTTTAATGTACATTTTTCTTCTTGTATCCTCTGACTTAAATGCAATGCGTTTTGAGACTCAAAAGTGAGAACTGTCATATAGAAAGTGAGCATACCAGAGAGCTCAAAGACTTGGAATAGAAATGCCTAGCATTCATGAGATCACAGATATATCCCTTTTCCTTTCCAACTTTGATATACACCTCCCATAATAAACATTTTTTTCTAAATGCATTCTCAAATTAAATGTAAAACCTAAAACTATAAAACATCTGGAAGGAAACATAGTTGTGACAATAAAACCATGATTGATTATAAAACTAATAAACTGCACATTATCAAAATTAAAACTACTCCTCTTGAAAGATATTAAGAGCATGAAAAGGCAAGCTACACAGAGAACATATGTCCAAATCATACAGCTCATAAAGGACACAGATCAAGAATATATGAAAATCTCAGAACTCAATAAGAAAATAAACAACCCAACATGAAATAAAATCACAAAAATCAATAATAAAATTAAAAAACCACACAAGATGAGAAAAAGATTTCAGCAGGCATTTTGTTAAAGAAGATATACAGATGGCAAATTAGTGCATCAAAATTAACATCATTAATTAGGAAAATATAAATTAAAACTTATTACCAGATACCTGTCAGAATAGCTAAAGTTAAAATTGTTAACCATACCAAGTACTGGTCAGGATATGGAGAAACTAGAACTGCCATACTCAGCTGATAGAAATATAATATGGTACAGACATGTTGAATAGTTTGACAGTTTATTTAGAAATTAAACACATACCTACTACATGATCTAGACATTCCACTCCTAGATATTTACCCAGAGAAATGAAGGATAGGTCCATAGAAACATTTCTACACAAACGTTTGTAGAAATTTGTATTACAATTAGCCCAAAACTGTAAATGTGAGCAATTCAAATGTTCATTAAAGGTAAATAGATATATGACAAACTGTGATATATCTATACCAATACCTATACATATATCTGCACCTTTACCTACATCTCTATCTATAACTGTCTATCTATAGATATATTTCATTAATAAAAATAAATTTTATATATGCTACAACATAGATGAATCTCAAAATAATTATAGTATGGAAAGAAGCCAAGCAAAAAAAGTACATACTGCATCATTATGTTAATACTAGAGGTCTACTGCACAAATTCGTGCATGGGTTGGGTTTGGCTGACCTGGCTCTAATTGGGGCAAATCGGGGCTGGGCTGGCTGGGGGGAGAGGCTGCAGGTGATTGGCTAGCAGGCCCTGTCCCCGAATGGGGTGGGAGACTTATGGGGGACAGTGGCTTGGGGGAGGGGCCGTGGGTGGTTGACTGGCTGGCCCTGCCCCTGACCAAAGTGGGAGGGGGGCGATTGGGGGCAGAGCTGGCTGGGGGAAGGGCTGTGGGCTAATCGGAGTGGTGAGGGCCCATTGGGGGCATGGCAGGCTGGGGTAAGGGGCTGTAGGCAGTTGGCTGGCTGGTCCTGCCCCTGATTGGGGTGGGGGGATGATCTGGGATCGGGCCTATTTCAGGGAGGGGCTGCAGGAGGTTGGCTGGCTGGCCTCAGGGCTAGCGGGGGGGGAAGTTCCATGTGGGGGTTGGCCAGGCAGGAGAGGCCAATCAAGGGTGGTGCTAGGGCAGGGGTGGGCAAACTTTTTGACTAGAGGGCCACAATGGGTTCTTAAACTGTACCGGAGGGCCCGAACAAAAGCATGGATGGAGTGTTTGTGTGAACTAATATAAATTCAAAGTAAACATCATTACATAAAAGGGTATGGTCTTTTTTTTTTTAGTTTCATTCATTTCAAAGGGCCGGATCCGGCCTGCGGGCCGTAGTTTGCCCATGGCTGGGCTAGGGGGAAGGGCTGTGAGAGGTTTGCCAGCTGGCCCCATCCCCCAATTGGGCTGGTTCACTGGCTACAGTGGGTGCCATAGTGACTGGTTGTTCTAGTCATTACAGTGTTTTGGTCGCTGGCTTTTTATATATATAGATTAAAACACAGGAAATACAAAGCCTCTGGGTGCCCTTGGATTAGGAGGGGGATTGCAGAGAGTGAACATAAAGAGGGAATACAAGGGAAATAATAAAGCTTCTAGGAACAATTGAAATTTTACTATCTTGAGAGTGTTTATAGTTTCATGGGCATATACACATGTCAAAAACTATATTGTATAATTTAAGTAAATTCAGTCTATTTTATGCCAATCATATCCATGTACAACCATTTAATAAAATGAAATGATAAAAAATGTCATAGCATGTAAACAATAACCAGAAGAATGGTGAAGTGGATATATTAATATCAGAAAAATTAAATTTCAAAATAAGGAATAGTAAAGGGATAAAGATGAGCATAACAATGATAGAGACGTCAATGAATGAAGAAGAAATGGCCATATGCCTAACAACTGAGCTTCAAAATAACTGAAGCAAAAAAAGATTAAAATAAAGGAGAAATTAAAAATATACATTTATAGTTGAAGTTCTTAACATTACTCTCTTAAGAATTTATAGAGTAAATAAGTTTGAATAAGATTTAGACAGACTATCAACTGACTTAATTAGTATTTATTGAGCACTCTAGACAAAAACTAATGTAATAAACATTCTTTTCAAGGGCACATGCTTCTTTACCAAGGTAGACTATATTTTGGACCAATAAAAACCTCAAGAAGGCCTTAGCTGTTTTGGCTCAGTGGATAGAGCATTGGCCATGGACTGAAGGGTCCCAGGTTTAATTTCAGTCAAGGGCATGTACCTCGGTTGCAAGCAGGCTTTATCCCCAGCCCTGATTGGGGCACATGTGGAAGACAACCAATCAATGCATCTCTCTCACATCAAAGTTTCGCTCTCTGTGTCTTTTCCCCTCCATTCTACTCTCTCTAAAAAATCCATGCAAAAACATATTCTCAAGGGGGGGGGGGACAACAACATAAAAAACCTCAAGAAGATTAAAATGTTGAAATTATATAAAGCATCCTCTCTGACCATAATGGAATTAAACTAGAAATAAATTATAGAAAATTTAATTCTCATTTTAAAATTTAAATATATATATATGACGAAGTGACCAGCTGATCAGCCGGTAGGTCCGATGTGCACTGACCTCCAGGGGCAGACCACCGAGCAACAGCAACTTTGCAGAGTGCCCTCTCACACTCCGGGACCCCTCAGGGGATGTAGGACTGCCAGTTTTGGCCTGATCCCCGCAGGCCAGGCTGAGTGACCCCACCTGCCAGAGGGCCCCACTCAGTCCACAGATGCCCTTCAAGCCCCAGCACCACCCCAGGTGCGGCCAGCCAGGGAGGGACCACAGGAGGTTGGCTCCAGGGTGTGTCTGGCCACCTTCTAATTAATTTCCTTTCAGTGTACATGAATCCGTGCACCAGGCCTCTAGTTAATAACCCAATGTCAAAAGGGAAACCATAAGAAAATTAATTTTTTTCTTTATTGATTAAGGTATTACATATGTGTCCTTATCAATGGAATAAAAACAAAACACAACATAACCAAATTTTTGTGATGCTTCTAAACCAATACTTAAAGGAAAATCAATAGCATGAAATGTTTGGAATAGGCAAGAAGAAATATAGTTATACCCACAGAAAGCAGGAAAATTAAGTAATAAAAATGAGAGTAGATGTCAATGAACTTGAAAGCAAGCAATCAATAAAGATGAATCAAAACACAAGCTGATTCTTTTAAAAGTTCAAGGAAATTGGTACACTCTATTCTGACCAAGCAAAAAAAGGAGAGAGATGAAATAAATTACCAATTACCAGATATTAAAGGTGGGGCATCAATACAGGTACAGAAAGCATCCTTTATATTAAAAGCCTAATATGCAAATTGACCAAACAGCTGAACTACTGATGGAATGACCAGTTGCTATGATGCGTACTGACCAACAGGGAGCAGATACTCAACTCAGGAGCTGCCCCCAGCCTGCAGGCCCCAGGCCAGCCAAGATGGGTGCCAGCGGGGCTCCCCGATTGCTCCGCCAGTTGCTCCACATTTTGGCCCCGATCGCCAGCCAGGCCTAGGCACCATACCCATGCATGAATTTTGTGCATTGGGCCTCTTGTAAATATATAAGATAATATTATAAACACGTTTATACCAATAAATTCAACAATTTCAATTATATAAACTAGCTGCATGAAAAAGAGAACCTAACAGTGGTCAGAAAATGGGGGACATGTGGAATATCCTCAATAATAAAAATAAATGTTTGGAAAAGGGAATCTATAGTCTTAACAGCCCTATATCTATTGAAGAAATTGTATTCATAGGTAAAATTGTAGTAGTAATGAAAATTCCAGATCCAGAGGTCTCCACTGGAGAATCTTATAAAATATTCAAGGTATAAATATTTGTCATTCTGGAAAAATGATTCTATACAATAGAAAATGACAGATCACTTCTCATTCAATTTATTAGGACAGAATTTTACTGAAGCATAAACAGAAATTCATTATAAAAATAAAAACTACAAACCAATAATATAGATGCAAGCATCCTTAACAAAACATAAGCAAATTGACTCCAACAATATATAAAAAGTATAATAATTATCAATAACTTGGAATTACCCAGGAACACAAAGTTGTTTAAACATCCAAAAATCAATTAATGCAATTTGCCATATCAATACACAAAAGAAAAAAAGTACATTTTCAATCAATGCAAGAGAAACATTTGACAACATTCAGCATCCAATTGTGAATACATAATCCAACAACTTGTAATTTAAAAAAACTTCCTAAAACTGGTATAGGGTACTGATAAAAAATTATACTCAGTATCATATTTAGTAATGAATGACTAAATGTTTTTCTCCTAAGGTTGAGAGTTAGATAAAGAAGTATGCTTCCCACTCATACTTAACATCATACTGATGTTCATTGGTATTGCAATAAGGTCAGGAAAAGAGATAAAAGACATATAGATTTGAAAAGAAGAATTAATGTTTTTATTTTCAGATGTCATTATTTCCTACATAGAAAATCTCCCAAACTTACCAAAAAGATATTCGATCTAATAATTGCTTTCTCAAGGTCTCAGGGTAAAAGAATACATCAAAGCAATCATGTTTCCATATACAAGCAATGAAAAATTGGAAATTCAACTAAGCAAAGAGTATTTTTCCAAGTAAATATACCAGAAAATAAAATACATAAATCTAACAAAATATTTGTAAGACTTCTATGCTGAAAACTATAAAACATTGCTGAGACAAGTCAAATAAATAAAAGAAGAGTTATATAGTGTCCACAGATTGGATGCCTTCAAATTAAGATGTCAATTGTCCCCAAACTGATCTAATTGATTCAATGCAACATTAATCAAAATATCAGCAGGATTTTACTTCCCTAAAAATGATAATGCTGATTCTAAAATGTATATGATAAACAAAGGACTTAGATTAGCCAACATAATTTTTTTAATGAACACACTT
Source organism: Myotis davidii (assembly GCF_000327345.1). Classification (NCBI taxonomy): domain Eukaryota; kingdom Metazoa; phylum Chordata; class Mammalia; order Chiroptera; family Vespertilionidae; genus Myotis; species Myotis davidii. Next base: position 1,036,081 of record NW_006295731.1, read on the forward strand.
GGGGGACTAAGTATACATGATTGCACTACTATATAAGGCTGCAGTAATAAAGACAAGAGTATAGACAAGTAGAACAATAGGATCGAAAGGAAAAAGAATAGACATGTAGAACAATGTGACAGAAGAATGAGACCAGAAATAAAAGCATGCACATATTGACAACTGATTTTCAACAAAGCAATTCAAAGGATAAAAGAACATCATTTTAACAAAAGATGATGGAATAATTGGATTTTTCATATGTGGAAAAAAAGTGATCCTTGACCCAAATTGCAGACCTTTTATTAAAAAAAATAATAATAACTCCAGGAGAATTTAAGATGTGGGTGAGTAGGTAGAAGGTAGACTTACGTCATCCCAGGACCAAACTGGAATTATAACTAAAATATAGAAAAATCAACCTGAATAACCAATTGAAGACTAGCTGAGCAGAAGTCTTGTAATTTACAATAATTTACACAAGGATATAAATTGAGACTGGTAGGAAAGGTGATCTGAAAAGGGTTGGCCCCACTCCCATAGACAGTGGTTGAGATTCTGGAGGGATATTTCAGCTGCAAAGTTTCCCTCTGAGGAGAGAGGGATCTTACACTGGACTCCCCAGCCCAGAGCACCAGAGCTGGGAAGAGGTGCCCACATAACACCGGGTTGTAAAAATCATAGGGGATTTTCTCTGTCAGGAAAAGACAAGAGTCTGCTACAGACACAGGCACACTCCTAAAGGGCCAACACACAAAGTATCTTTCACAAACATTCACCCTAGTCTCCAGCTGATGGGGGACAAATTGGACTAAAGTCATGTAAGGAGAGACTTGCATTTGTGACATTGGGGAGAGAGCTGAAGGGACAGCCAGGATCTTTGTACAGAGTCTCTCTCCCACAACATAAAGGCCATCTTTCTTGGGTGGAATACTTCCCTTCTTACAGCATCAGCCTGGAGGAATGCAATAGCCCAAATATCTGGACTCGCTGTTACCCCACCCTGGGAAGCTCATGCCCTGCTGAGGAGTCAGCTGCCTAGGTTCAGGTGTAGAGAGCCTGGCAGACTCAGAGGTTGTTAATAATTGAGTTTTGTGGCTTTGGAGCATGGGTCATTCCACCCACTTTCCTGTGAACCTAACCAACACCTCCTCTCATGCGAGATTTGTTAGCCCGAACTTAGGTGCTCCTGGTGGCCCCACACTCCCAAATCTTGGTGGCTCCACCCTGCTGAAGAGGTCTGGGCAGAATCTGAGATAGGGTGAGGTGTGTGGCTTTAGTTCAGAAAGCAATACTTAAATGCATAAGTAAAACAGAAAAATGAATACTACTAGTTAAATTTTCCAATATTAGTCTAATACTAGAGTTAGTTATAATCACCTTCTTCCTCTACTTCTTTAAGATCAAATCTATTTTATCAGTTTTGTATATATCATTTACAATCTTTTCCTATCATATCGGTATGTCTTTATATACTAAGAAAAAATATAGAATATTGTTTTCCATTTTTATGGGATTTTTACATGAATGATATTTTTTCTCTTTGGTGTGTAATATGATTTTTAATTTTATTGAATTTTAGAGAGAGGGAGAGAGATAGAAAGAGATAGAGAGATATGAGAGAGAACTATCAATTGGGTGCTTCCTGCATGTGCCCCCACCAGGATCAAAAACACAACCTGGGTATGTGCCCTGACTAGGAATGAAACCCACCACCTTCTGGTGTACAGGACAGTGCTCCAACCAACTGGGCCACACAGGGTAGGGCTGTAATATGATATTTATACCTGATTATTTTTTCCTTTTTCTGTTAAAAAATATTTAGATTCATCTCATTCTTTTGTTGGATGCATAATTTTCTATTTTGATCTAGACTTTATATTATTTATTATATCCCCTGTAATGGTACTTTGTTTCCAGTTTTTTTGTTCATTATTTAAAAAAAATGCAATGAATAAGCTCATGACATTGACCAAAACTGTCCTGGAGCACAACAGAGAGATATCAATAGAAGCTGAAAGAATCACATGTACAAAATGCCTGCTAGGCTGACATTTTTCAATTCCTCTGAACAAAATGAGGAGGCTCTTCTTGTTTGCTTTTGTTTTTCTTCTAAGCCTGTGGGAGTTTCCAGGATATGGTTCCTCTTTGTGCCCAGTAAGGATTATATGAGATACCAAGAAAAGTCAAAAGACTTGCAGTGGTGTCTTTTCTCAATTCTTCAGTTCCCTGGCCTGTCAACTTCTTCCTTCCACATTTAGAGTCATTTTACAACTGTCTGTTGAATCATTCCATGGTATTTAGAGAGGTGGAGAAAGGAAAGTTAATCTATGCAATTTTGTCCTGAAACTAGGAAGCAGTTTATCTATTCTGGAATTATTTTCTTCATACTATTATTTTCATAAACATTTGTCCAAAATTTTACCAGTGTCCTAGCCCAAGCAGCTCCTCAGTGGCTGGATTCCCCAATACTACACCTGAAAGGTTAATATTCACTAATTTTTTTTCTCTCCATGTTGTTCCAAAAGTACCAACAATTCTTGGAGGGCCTCAGAACACTCCTGGGACTGTTGTAATAAAGTATCTGCATTATCAACAAGGATCTTGGTGGAGGGAAAATCTAATTCCGACATATTACTCAGGTTCTACTTCCTCATTAGTCATCTTGATGTCCAGATTCTAATATTTCCTGTTCTGCCTCATCCATTCATCCATTTATATAGTTTTATTATTGAAAGTAGTAAGTGAACCACTGAACTATGTTACAAGGCTATGATTTTGATGATACATTTATGGTGCAGTAGAAATAATGTGGTGTTCTTTTTAAATAAACCAGGTCATTTAAGCTATTAAATGTTTGCACTGGGTTCGAGGATATATGAATTTTGAAATCCCTTTCAATACAATGAGCTGTTATTTCAGGTTCTAAATGGCCTTAAACAGACACTGAAACCATATATGGTGTGTCTGACAGAAAAGGTAGGATAATTAGCCATTCTTGTCTTCCACATTAGCTCATTGTCTCAAAATCCTTTTGTTTTATTCCAATGGTAAATGTTTGGGGAATTACTGAATCTCTTGTAATATTTCATTCATTTGTTCATTTTTTGCATTGATTCTGTAGACGAATTTGTACTTTGTAGTTTCGTTGGATAGCTGAAGCAAAACTGATTGTTATTCTGATATTCTGGTTTCTATGACAACTGGAATATGCGGTAAAATGGTCAAATGTAGAGACAGTTAGCAAGGATATTCACGGGCCAAGAGAATGGCACGCATGCATCTATGACAGGCCTAGTGGGGGCTACCATCACTATGACTGTGATTATGTGCTTTTATGTGTAGATCTGTGAGAGTTAGTTTGTTTGTTATTTTTAATTGGAGAACCTGGTTCTGATTCCCCTTGTAATTTCAGAGAGACTGTTAGGTCTTCGTGAGGAGAGTGGTAAATAGCTTATATATGAGATATTTACTCAATTCCCTATCTCTGTGTCCTAAAATAGCCTCTCACCTGTGCAAGGAGAGCCTGTTAGCTTTTGATCTTTCAATTGGATTTTGTTGGTGAACTTAGAATAACATTTGGAAGACCAATAGGAGGGTTAAATTGATTTTTATAATTTACAAAATGTATATAGTAATTTTAACATGATGTATTAAATTTTCCCCTGACAAAATGGGTATAACATCAGAAAAAAATCAATTTCAGTGATAATATAAATTCTTTTTAAAAAGTCCTATACATTCAATACTAAAATAACTATCAATAGGTCCTTTTTTGCCCTGACCGGTTTGGCTCAGCAGATAGAGCATCGGCCTGTGGACTCAAGGGTCCCAGGTTCGATTCCAGTCAAGGGCATGTGCCTTGCTTGTGGGCACATCCCCTGTGGGGAGTGTGCAGGAGGCAGCTGGTCGATGTTTCTCTCTCATCGGTGTTTCTAACTCTCTATCCCTCTCCCTTCCTCTCTGTAAAAAATCAATAAAATATATTTTAAAAAAATAGGTCCTTTTAATTACACTAGGCAATTATAAAAGCAATCCAGTGTCAGTAAGGTGCCATAAAAGCAAAATATGTATATTACATAGGGCCATTACAAACTGCTCCTATAGTATAATAAAGTTTCCTTACTCATAGTGCTTAGTAAATAGTTCATTCAGGTGCCTTTATATTTACACAGGCTACATGGTACAAGAAGCTCTAAAGTAATAGCTTAGAATTTTGGTAATATGGCTTTGAGATAAAAGTAAGAAGAATAAATTTCAGTCTATGGGTGTTGGTGTTCATGAGAGTGATTTTAAGAAATGTGCATTTACCTACTTATATAAAAACCATGGGTGGTGTTCATCATGACCACAACCACCGCAACCAAGTGGAAGGCAGTTCTGCAGGGGTTGTCTTGGCAACGGCTGCACCCTCCCCAGAGCTGTTTCCTGTAAGGGCAGGGTTTGAGGCAGGAACCCGCCCTGGGAGCTAGAGGCATTATCTTTCTAAAGTGTGCTGGGACAGCACAGACAAAGGTGAACCTGAGTGGAGGCGGCTGAAAGGCTTAGAAAAGACCGACAAGAGAATGAAAGCCAGGTCTTGGTGGGACGCTGCTTCTCTGAGAGACAGCGACCACACCCACACCCATGCCTTTATTGTATAGTAGATGTCCCGAGGCAAAGTAAGGGCGTGACCAAGATGATTACAACATTCTCCTGGGTTTCAATCCTGCTTAACTACATGCACCTGAACTCTATCAAGCCTACATCACTCAGGCACTTGGGGCCATGTGTTCGGACCATAGGTTCAAGCTTACAACTACAGCTGTTGGCTATAA
>NW_006295731.1:1041042-1044307 GCF_000327345.1 Myotis davidii
AATTGAAAGTGGGTGCAATCATCATGCTATTTAGAAATCTCAATAGTAAATGGGGTCTTTATAATGGTACCAGATTTATTATCAAAATATTATGACCTAACATTATCAAAGCTGAAGTATTAATAGGACCTGCAGAGGGAGAGGCTGTTGTGATTCCAAGAATTAATTTGTCCCCATCTGACACTGGCCTCCCATTTAAATTGATTTGACGACGGTTTCCCATGATGCCAGTATTTGTGATGACTATTAATAAATCACAAGGACAAACTCTCGACAAAGTAGGCATATTCCTACCTGAACCAGTTTTTGTACATGGTCAGTTATATTTTGCTTTTTCTCGAGTTTGAAGAGCATGTGATGTTACAGTTAAAGTTCTAAGTACTTCATCACAAGGAAAATTAGTCAAGCACTCTGAAAGTATTTCAATACTCAATTTCTTGAGGAATTAAGTGTCTTCCATAATAGCTGAACAATTTTGCATACCCACCAACAGTGTGGAAGGGTTCCAATTTCTTCACATCCTCACCAATATTTGGTATCTTTTTTTTTTAAATGATAACCAATGTGACAGTTGTGAAGTGATATGTCATTGTGGGGTTTTGATTTATATTTCATTGATGATTAATAAAGTTGAGCATCTTTTTCGTATAACTATAGTCATTTATGTCTTCCTTGGAGAAAATTACTTAGGTCATTTTTTTTAGAACAGGTTTTTGTTTGTGTTTTTTTTTTAATATATTTTATTGATTTTTTTTAATGAGAGGAAGGGAGAAGGATAGAGAGTTTGAAACATCGATGAGAGAGACACATCGATCAGCTGCCTCCTGCACCCCCTGCACCAGGGATGTGCCCACAACCCAAGTACATGTCCTTGACCGGAATCGAACCTGGGATCCTTAAGTCCTCAGGCCGATGCTCTATCCACTGAGCAAAACTGGTCAGGGCTACTTAGGTCATTTTTAAAGTGAGCTATTAGGCTTTGATTGCTAGTTTTCTATTGAGTTATAAAATGTCCTTTTCATATTTTCAAGGTTAATTTCATATCAGATATATGATTTGCACAGTTTGCTTTTCCCCTTTGTGTATTGCTTCCTTTGTGGTGCAGAAGCCTTTTTTTATTTTTAAGTCTCCTTCCATCACCTTTTATTGCCCCGTAACCCTCTCCTACCTCCTCCTGCTACTCCCTTTTCTCTCTGATAATCACCATAGTGTTGTCTGTCTATGAGGTTTAGTGTGTGTTTGTTATTTTGCTTAATCCCATCACCTTTTCCACCCAGTCCCACAACTCATCGCTTCTGACAGTTGTCAGTCTGTTCTCTGTATCTATGAGTCTGTTTCTATTTTGTTAGTTAATTTGGTCATTAGATTCCACATATAAGTAAGATTATATGATATTTGTCCTTCTCTGGCTGCCTTATTTCATTCAATATAATACTCTCCAGGTCCATCCATGCTGTTGTAAAGGGTACGATTTCCTTCTTTTTCATGGCTGAATAGAATTCCATTGTGTAAATGTACCACAACTTTTTTATCCACTAGTGGACACAGGCAGCTTCCAAATCTTGGATATTGTAAATAACACTGCAATGAACATAGGGGCACATATATTTCTTCAAATTAATGTTTCAGGCTTCTTTGGATATATGCTCAGAAGTAAAATGGCAGTTCCATATTTAATTTTTGTAGGTAACTCCATACTACTTTCCACAGTGACTACACCAATCTGCATTCCTACCAATAGTGCATGAGGGCTCCCTTTTCTCCACATCCTTGCCAGCACTTGTTATTTGTTTATTTATTGACAGCCATTCTGACATGTTGGAAGTGATGCCTCATTGTAGTTTTAATTTGCATTTCTCTGATAATTAGTGACATTGAGCATCTTTACATTTGTCTATTGCTCATCTGTATGTCCTCTTTGGAGAAGTGTCTATTCAGGCCACTTTAATTAGATTATTTTTGGTGTTGAGTTGTATAAGTTTCTTATAAATTTGGGATATTAAGTGCCAGAAGCCAGTCCACCCTTGCTGCTTGACACAGTTGCTGCAGGGAAGAAACATCTGCACAGCTTAAGTTTCAAGGGACCTGGCATATATGGCATATGTTTGCTCCCCCTCTTAACACTATGTATTTTAAACAGGACCACCTCCCCGAGAAAGGTTGTTTTTCTGAAGAAACTTTTTAAATTTTATTTTATTGCTATTAGAGAGAGGGAGAGAGAGAGAAAGAGGAGAGAGAGAGCGAGAGAAACATCGATGTGAGAGAGAAATATTGATCAGGTGCCTCCTGCATGCTCCCTAACCAGAGAATCAAACCCTCAACCTGTGTATATGCCCTGACTTGGAATCCAACTCACCACTCTTTGGTGTTTGGGATGATGCTCCAAACAACTGAACCATACCAGCCAGGGCAGTGCAGAAGCTTTTTAATTTGATGTAGTCCCACTTGTTTGTTTGGGTTTTTTTTGGTTCTTTGTTGGTTTTTTTGTTTTGTTTTGTTTTGTTGCCTATGCTTTTGGTGTCAAGTCAGTGAAGTCATTCCAAGATGAATATCATTAAGCTCTTCCAAGCTGTTTTCTTCTAGGATTTTAACAGTTTCAGGTCTTATGTTTAAGTATTTTCTCAATTTTGAGTTGATTTTTGTGTGTATGGTGTAAGATAAGGGTCCACTTTATTCTTTGTCATATGGGTATTCAGTTTTCCCATTGCCATTTGTTAAAGAGACTATACTTTTTCCATTGTGTATTTTTGGTAATCCTGTCAGTTTATTTTTTAAGAGTTTATTTTAAGCTGATAGCAATTTAACTTCAATCACATACTAAACCCTTTACTTTAAATCCTCCCACACTTTATATTATTGCTATCATAATTTAAATCCATTTATGTTGTGTATCATGATTTAAATCCATTTACGTTGTGTATCATTTAACATATTTTAAAATTATAGTTATTTAATACTTTGTCCTATAGCAGTGATGGTGAACCTTTTGAGCTCGGAGTGTCAGCATTTTGAAAAACCCTAACTTAACTCTGGTGCCGTGTCACATATAGAAATTTTTTGATATTTGCAACCATAGAAAAACAAAGACTTATATTTTTGATATTTATTTTATATCTTTAAATGCCATTTAACAAAGAAAAACCAACAAAAAAATGAGTGTCATAGGTTCGCCATCACTGTCCTATAGCCTTAATATTAGAATTTAAATTGTATTATCCAAAAACATTACAATAATACAGCATTATCTATTTGTCTATATATTTAT
>NW_006295731.1:1044393-1044828 GCF_000327345.1 Myotis davidii
GGCTCCCCGCTTCCTGCCGTGCAAGGAGGCACCCTGTGGGCCGCTGTGGGAGTCAGGCTGGACCAGCACCATGGGGGCTGAGACCCAAGCATGACTTCCACTCCAGACCCCCTCAGCCCCCTTGCCTGTGTCTGCTCCAGAGCTGCCTAAGCTGGAGCGGTAGCTCAGCCAGCCCCAGGCATCCCCGGCCCCCCTGCCTGTGTCTGCTCCGGGTCCCCGGAGATGCCACACCAGCTCAAGCAGAGCCCCCCTGTGATTGTCTCCGTCTCCACTCTGGGCCTCACCTGCATGTTCAACCTCCCCCTGTCTGGTTGTGACTGGTTATGGCATCCTGGACTAATTTGTATATTACCTCTCTCTCTCTCTCTCTCTCTCTCTCTATCTCTCTATATATATATATATATATATAGATAGATAGATAGATAGATAGATATA
>NW_006295731.1:1044851-1045284 GCF_000327345.1 Myotis davidii
ATAGATAGATATAGATATAGATATAGATATAGATATAGATATAGATATAGATATAGATATAGATATAATGCTATTGTGTTCTGGTTTAGGGTCCTTTTGCTTCAACTTGAGCATCTCTCCAGCATTTCTTGTGAGACAGGACAAGTAGGGATGGACTCCCTCAATTACTGGCTTTGTTTGAAGGGAGTCTTTACCTCCCTTTAATTTTTAAAGAAGTATTATTGCCAGGTATAGTATTCTTAGTAGGCATTTTTTTTCTTTTCAGCACTCTTAATATACCAACTCATTCCCTAATAGTCTTCAAGGTTTCTAATGAAAAAAATCTGCTTCTAATCTTACTAGAGGCCCAGTGCACAAAAATTTGTGCACTTGGGGGGTGCTCTCTCACAGTCTGGGACCACGTGGGGGATGACCACCTGCTGGCTTAGGCCCG
>NW_006295731.1:1046527-1050944 GCF_000327345.1 Myotis davidii
GGACTCCAGTTCCATCCATGCTGTTGCAAATGGTAAGAATTCCTTCCTTTTTACAGCAGCATAGCATTCCATTGTGTAGATGTACCACAGTTTTCTAATCCATTCATCTACTGATGGGCACTTAGGCTGCTTCCAGATCTTAGCTATGGTGAATTGTGCTGCTATGAACATAGGGGTACATATATCCTTTCTGATTGGTGTTTCTGGTTTCTTGGGATATATTCTCTTTTATTAGATTAGATGGGGATTTCCTTCTATGTAAAAAGTCATATTTTTGCTGCTTTCAAAAATATTTCTTTGATTTTGACAATTTGATTATAATGTGTCTTACTGTGGGTTTCTTCAGTTTCATTTACTTAAGATCTTTAAATCTTCTTGAATAGGCTGTTCATCTATTTCCCCAAATTTGGGAAGCTTTCAGTCATTATTTCTTTGAATAAGCTGTTTCTCTCTTCTCTATCTGGACTTTCATAATTAATAGTCTGTGTGATAGACTCCCACAGCTTTATCACTCAAATTCTTTATTTATTTTTGAATCTCTGTTTCCAGTATCTTATCTTAGTATTCACTGACCCTTACTTCTGCTTGTTATAGTCTCCTGTGGATTCCTCTATTAAGTTTTTCAGTTCAATTATTGTGTTCTTTAGTTCAATTAATTCTGATTGGTACTTTTTGATATTTTCTATCACTTTGTTGAAATTCTCACTTTAATCATGCATTGTTCCTTTGACCCTATTGAGCAACATTATGACAGTGAAATTGAATTCTCTGTCAATCATTGTAAATCATGTATTTCAATTTCATTAAGGTTAGTTTCTGGAGGTTTATCATGTTACTTTGTTTGGAAACCTTTGTATGATTATTAATTTTCTTTGACTATCTGTATTGATGCCTGTGCATTAGACAAAGCAGGCACCTATCTCAGTCTTAATGGACTGGTCTCACACAGGAGAAGACCTTCACTCATCAGCCCGACCAGATATTCTGAAGCTCTCTAGCAACTATTTCTCTCCTTGAAGAGAGGCAGGCAGCTGTGCTTTGTTTCCTCAGTTAATGCTCAGCAGCGAGAGGATCTGTGGCCTCTACAAATCCAAATTGCTCTTCTCCCACAGGAGGCTAGACTGTGCTGGAACCGTCAAAGCTCTAAGACTTCAAAGTCAGATACTATTTCTTTGGGGAGACCTGGAATTGATGGGCTGTTGGATGCATGAATAAAGTTCTTCCCTGAAGCTGAGAACTAGGAATTTTTATCTACTTACCCTATGCTAAGTGGGGATGGGGGGATCTTTGGCATCTAACAAGGCAAACCATCATCTCTAGCTTGCTCAGGTGGTTAGGCTGTGGCAGACCAATTAGAACTCAAAGGATGGAATGGTAAAGACAATTCCCTAGGGAGCCCAGAAGAAAAAGTTGGAGTGCTGAACACATAAACTAACCTCTTCTCTCCTATGGGAATAGCTGAAACCTAGGTGGTCTCTTCCTGATCATACAGTGCTAGTATTCCAGAGGAACAGACTGAAATGTAGTGTCCTGAATCTGCCTGCTTGCTTTGGTGAGTCCGATGTGCAGAAGCATTTCATTTAATCACTAGATTTAACACAAATGTAATTTGGCCATGAATTGTAACTGCATTGGTGTGTTTGTGCAGGGAAGGGGGATTCAAGACGTCTTACACCAATAATTATTGATTTAACTCTTGGATATGTTATTTCTTGATGATCATTTAAAAACTCTGAATTTATGTGTCATAGATTGGGCAAGATAAATATTTGCTATTTATAATTACTTGAGTTTGTATTTAAACATTATAGAGGTTTAAAAAGATCTGGGTCAAAATAAATATTCAGATATTTGTAAAAACTGAACATTTGTGAGATTTTAGAGATATTTTACCAGATTAGCTATTGTTCAGTGCATATACTATTGGTCAAAAAGAACATAGGAAGAGCAAAAGATGAAAGAAAGAGCCGAAACCGGTTTGGCTCAGTGGATAGAGCGTCGGCCTGCAGACTGAAGGTCCCAGGTTCGATTACGGTCAAGGGCATGTACCTTGGTTGCGGGCACATCCGCAGTAGATGTGCAGGAGGCAGCTGATCAATGTTTCTCTCTCATCGATGTTTCTAACTCTCTATCTCTCTCCCTTTCTCTCTGTAAAAAATCAATAATATATGTATTCTTTTAAAAAATGATGAAAGAAAGAGAGAGAGAGAATAAAAGAAGGAAAGAAAAGTAAGAATGAGATTTCTATGGGTAGAGAAAATGAAATTAAATTTCTGAAAGCATATATACAAACATGGTGGCATATATTGAGAAGAGGTCACTAGATGATGTGCCAGTGAATTTAGACATTTTTATGCAAAAGATTTTACTCTTGTTTGTTTATATTAAGCATGCATCATTTTTTTTTATCAGAAAAAGAGCTGCTATTTATATTTTGGGGTTTCTGGAATAAAAAGTATTTTGAAATTTTAGTGCAAAAATAGATTTTTTTTTTACTTATAGAAAGAAAACCACGATGAGAAATAAAGAGACTCAAATGTTAACAATATTGACCTTTATATTATTATTATTATTATTATTATTATTATTACTATTTTGTCATTTTCAATGATAATTTATATGGTGATGAATACTGGAACTGCCAATACTTGTGGTTCAAACACTGAATTCTGATTTGGATGCTCTGTATCCCACCATTTAGGTCTTGGGAAACTGCACCTCTCCCCTTATGACTCCTTGGTGTTTCTTTCCTGAGACCTTTGATAATCTCCCCTTTGCCATATTGGTCTGTTTCACTAGTAACATGGGGTTAAAACATGGGATTGCATTTCTGTATTCTTGAAGAAGGTAACTTTTACTAATCATTAGCCAGTGTCTTTTTTTTCTATTGTCTAAAGTTTTACATATGTCTCCTTTTTCCCCAGTCATACCCACCCCAGTCATACCCACCCCAGGCAAGCCCCAACCAACTAGCCATTGTCTTTGTAATGTTCACTATAAGAGTATGCAATAACTCTCAGTTCGCTTCCCCATGAAGCACATAAGAAAATATAAATATCTAAATGCTTATCCTCTGGCAATTTAAATGCTGACAATTGGAATCGACCATTTCTTCACTCCAATATAACACCCCCATGTACTATGGTCATCTCCATATTATCAGAAATAACCTTGGACATTTTAGGCACCTTTATTTATCATGATATCCCAGTACCAATTTGTGACCTCTAATTCCTACTAGAATTGAAGAGAGGTTGACATTTTGTTTATTTGTCAGAAAGGAGACTTGGAAACAGGGCAGCTAAGGAAAGCGCTTACAGCCACATACTGCTTAAGTAGCAGAGCCACACTCAAACCTCACCTAACTTAATGAATTATTCTGTGATGAAAAGTATATCCATGAAAATACCTTGTTGCAGAACATGAGGAAATATAAAAGCTGGAATGGAGGTTGTGATACCTATCTTTGTTTGTTCCTCACAGAGAAGCATGAAAACTTTCCTTCACTCAGGTACCTGCATGACTGTGTCCCATTTGGCCTTACACCTGTGTATCCCAGGAAGAGTGTGATGGCTTCTTCAATAAGAGACCCCAGGGTTAACAGCAAGGGGATTTTTCTCTTTTGCTTCTTTATTCTGAACCATCATGGTTCAGTTGTGCCTCTCTCAGCAGAATTTGTGTGTGTGACAGGAACTGTCTATATTTGTGGACACTGATAAATTTGTGTGCTCCTTCTCAACCCTCATTAAGTTTATTTTAAAATTATTAATCTACCATATCTTATGAGTAAAATTGCTCAACATCCTCATGCACTGGCATAATACATGTAGATTCCAGCATTGACTGAGGTAAGCAGATTCAGAAATGTCACTAGTTCAAATTCATTGGTCAGTACTACTAGCACGGGGCAGTCTGTGTGAGTTCAATCTCTCATCAGGACGCTTTTCCTTCTTGCTATTATCTTCATATATATTTTTCATATATTGACCTTATCTGTCTGTTTGGCCAAGACATTAACCCCATGTAAGGCTTGCCTTCCTCGGTTCCTGGAGGGTCTGATAGCTCTGCCTTCGCCTACTATAGTGTTTATTCAAAGTATCCTGAGGGTTCGTGGGCATTCCACCCACAGCAACAGACTCACTCTCAGGACAGCCTGTTACAAAAGAGTGCCTTTGATCACAAGTTACTGCTAATCAAAGGGGGAAGAACCCTTTCCCATATATTGCTTTGTCCCTCTGTTCTGCATAGAATCATTAAAATGTCCGACTGTGATCCCTTCTCTTCTACTTCATTCAGTTGTAGCACTGAAAGGCACATGTGAGACTATGAGGTCTGGTATGATGTTGAAGATCTAATTATAAAATTAATGTGTCATGGAAAACATATATTCATCTTGTGACTCAAGGGCCAAGGAAGT
>NW_006295731.1:1052325-1054005 GCF_000327345.1 Myotis davidii
GCTGAGCCAAAACGGTTAGGGCTGCCAATATGTTTTTTCAAGTGATTTTGTGTATGCATTAGTCAGAGTGGCTCAACTCTCAAGCATGAATCTGACTCTGACAGTGAATGCACATATCTCAGTTTCAGTGCAATGTGACACTAATACTGGAAATACGGTAACATTTTGGTTTTAATGATAACTCTATGCTATTATCTCCTGGCAGACAGCTCTGATAGAATTGCAGGCAGAAAAGCTGAGGAATATGCATAAATTACAGTCCTATTGAAAGTCTATCATCAATATGTTTTTTCAAGTGATTTTGTGTATGCATTAGTCAGAGTGGCTCAACTCTCAAGCATGAATCTGACTCTGACAGTGAATGCACATATCTCAGTTTCAGTGCAATGTGACACTAATACTGGAAAGAAGGAATGATTTTGGTTTTAATGATAACTCTATGCTATTATCTCCTGGCAGACAGCTCTGATAGAATTGCAGGCAGAAAAGCTGAGGAATATGCATAAATTACAGGCCTATTGAAAGTCTATCATCATAGCGTATTTGTGTGTGCGTATTAGTATGTTTGGGGTTAGAGTCTTTATTGGGAGATGAGGCTTCTTGATCCTTCCTGTTTTGCAGGAGACACACTGGCAGCTCTTGCTAAAAGGAACCTGAAGAGGCTAAGTCACCTGCCTGTGTTTTTCCTTTCTTGACTATGAACTAAGATGATAGGAGCCCTATACTAGATGGGCCATTTGATATCATTTTCATAAAACAGTGGTCTCTGTACTTTTCTGAGCAAGAATCCATGTTTAAGCACGTTTCGTCTAGTACTTGAAAGAGGTATCATATGTCATTATATAACTAAAAAAAAATAAAAACATATTTTTAATTTAGAAGAAAGAAAGCAGCCTTAGACATCAAAAAATTAGGGTAGCTATGGTGCAATAGCATCAGTCCATAGTTTGCTGATCTCTGTCATAAAGGATTATATTTTAAAAGTTTGGAAAATCTAATTTTATCTTTGTGGCTCCAATACATCACCATCTTTCTTAACACCTACATAGCTTAGCATCACTTTGGAAACCAGTTCTCTGCAGGAATATTTGTGTCTTTTTCCACCAGTAATTTAAATCTACATGTGGCCTCCCTTTACCTATAGCATAAAGCACAGGGTCTTTAACATGTTGTTTCATTTCAGTTTGGGTGCCTGCTAGTAGATATTGTTGAAGATGTAGTTAGTATTTCTATCAATTATGCTTTGGAAGAGATGCACAGTCTTTTCAGTACTTGTTGCTGACTTCCTTGTATGAAATATGCTTTAAAAGGAAGCAGATGGTAGATAAGAATATCTGAATCTTTCAATCAACATTCCTTAGAATGTGCATAGGTGCTATGACCAGGATTCTGAGAAATGTGTTTGTTTTTTACCAGTTTCCTCCTGTTTGGGTCTGATATTTGAGAATCTTATGGTGAGGCCAGGAAATTAAGGAAAAATGGAATAAATTTGCAATTCTTTTGTGCTTCCTTTTGCTTTCAGTGTCACCCACAAAAGCCCCTTCACCCTGTTGATCCATGTAATTTCAGTAAAGGCAGTAAGGACCAATTTTCATACTTCCAATTCCAGGCTTATTGCACATCACACCCGTTTTAAATTTTGGCAGCATCTGTAGCCTAGTTACCTCTTTCTCTCTTCCA
>NW_006295731.1:1054042-1077898 GCF_000327345.1 Myotis davidii
GAAACCTCCTCTGTGATCCTGAGGCTCACCATCAGCTGAGCAGTTCCCTCTCTTAAGAGATCATTTCTCAGGTTTTGGGGGTCACTTTAGAGCTCCCATAAAAGTCACCATTATCTGGGTATCTCTCTTCCCTAGAAGTCGTGGTCACATCTTTTTCCTTTTTGGAATTTTCAGAAAACGCATATCTTCCTTTAGTTTGCCCTATTCTAGGAGCAGGAATTCCTATCTCAGATGTTTGTTTATTTTTTCCTATTTATGTGTCACTAGCCTGTTTAACTAATTCCCTTCATTAAATTCACATTCTTATGAACACTTATGGTTACTAAACAGAAATTCGACCTCAGCCAGCCTGATATATGTGAATTTCTGACTGGATCCTGTCTTTGCTTTTCATGACTACTTGGATCTTCTGCTTGAATACTTCTGATAATTTGGGGGTAAAATCCTCCATTATTTTCTCTTTAAATATTGCTTCTTCCTCAAGCAGTCTCCTTATCCTCCTAGGAATCCAGTAATATATCTCTTTGAAATAACATTTTGTCTAATATGTTTTTTATATAGTTCTTTTGCATTTTCTTTCTTATTTTACCTGTACTTTTTATTCTTATCTAACATGCTTTTCATTATTTCTTCCTTCACTGTGTCCAATCTGTTAAGTAGTAGATTCTTGATTTCAGCAATTTGCAAGGGGGAGCTGGGCTTCCAGGCTTTTCCTTTTGAGTTTTAAAATATATCTGTTGTATTTTCAGATAAAATTTTATAAGGAATGTAATTTGGATTCATATGAAATACTTCTACAAGTGCTTTCCAGAGCTTTCCTTTTAATTTCTCTGCAACCATTAGAGTTCAACTTGTATTTATTTTTTGCTTTTACTTAGGCCCAATATTTCTTTTTTGTCTCGTCATGTTTTTAGAAAGTTATATTTAAGTGCATAACTGCTCATACTTCTTATGAAATTAGTCTAATGTACTGGAATACTAAAATTGAAAATCATCATTCTCTGTGAGTTATGATCTTGTTTCCTCTTGTTTTCACATTAAATCTATTTCATCCATTTTGGAAATAGTATTCACAACACTTTTTTCTAAGGGTTCACATAGCGTTTTGTTCCAAAAGAAACTATGTAGGATGGTTTTCCAAGTGTATGGTGCAATTAGCTAAGTTATAGAATATTATGTGTATTTGGTCTGTAATTTGATTTTTCTTATCTAATATGTTCTATGTTAATACTTTTAAATTTTGCCTTATTCTTCAAATGGCTGTATAATTTTCTAATTTCTTCTTATACAATAAACAAGTAGAAGAATATACCGTGTTCATGGATTAGTAGAATCAACATTATTAAAATGTCCATACTACCCAAAGCAATCTAGAGACTCAATGCAATTCTTATTACAATACCAATGGCATATTTCACGGATCTATAAGAAACATTCTAAATATTTATAAAGAACTAGAAAACACCCCAAATAACTACAGTAATCTTGAGAAAGAATAACAAAGTTGGCGGGATCGCAATACCAGATGTCAAGCTATACTACAAAGCCACTGTAATAAAATTTTTTAAAAAAAGCCTGAGAGAATTGTATATGCAGTGAAAATTTTTTTTCAGGAATAAAGACAAAATAAACATTCCATAGAAATAAAAAAAGCCTGGGAATGGCACAAGAACAGGCATATAGATCAATAGAACAGAACAGAGAACCCAGAAAGCGACCCAAGTCATTATGTTCAATTAATATTTGACAAAGGAAGCAAGAGCATACAATGTAGTCAAGACAGTCTCTTCAATAAATAGTGTTGGGATCATTAGACAGGTACATGTAAAAAAAATGAAACTAGACCACCAACTTAACCATATACAAGAATAAACTCAAAACAGATAAAAAATTTAAATGTAAGTCATGAAACCATAATAATCCTTGAAGAAAACATAGGGAACAAAATCTCAGCTATCTCTCATAGCAATATGTTTAGCAATATATCTCCTAGGGCAAGAGAAATACAGGAAAAAATAAACAAATGGAACTATATAAAAATAAAAAGCTCTACACAGAAAAGAAACCAGCATCAAAATAAAAGAGAGTCTAGCTGCTGTGGCTCAGTGGTTGAGCATCAACCCATGAACCAGGAGGTCATGGTTCGATTCCTGGCCAGGGCACTTGCCCGGGTTGTGGCTCAATCCTGGTGAGGGTCATCCAGGAAGCAGCTGATTAATGACTCTCTCTCATCATTGATGTTTCTCTCGCTCTTTTCCTCTCCTTTCCTCTCTCTGATATCAACCAAAACATATTAAAAAATGAAAAGGAAACCCACTGTATAGGAGAACATATATGCTGATTAAAAGTCTGATAAGGGGTTAAGTTCCAAAATATATATTCATATTACTTGACAAAAAGAAGACAAACTATCCAAATAAAAAATGGGCAGAAGACCTAAATACACACTTTTCTTAAAAGAACATACACATGGCCAGAGACATGAAAAAATTGCTCAATGTCACTAATTATCAGAGATGCAATTAAAAATGACAATGAGGTATCATCTCACACCAGCCAGAATGGCTACCATCAGTAAATCAACAAACAACAAGTTTTAGCAAGAATGTGGGGAAAAAGGAAACTTAGTACATTGCTGGTGGGAATGCAGACTGGAACAGCCACTATGGAAAACAGTGTGGAGTTTCCCCAAAAAAATTAAAAATGAAATTTCCATTTGGCCCAGTGACCCCATTTGCTAGGAATGCATCCTAAGGAACCTGAAACAACAAATAAGAAATAATATATGCACCCCCATGTTTATAGCAGCATTATTTATAAGAGCTAAGATCTGGAAATAGCCCAAGTGCCCATTAGCAGATGAATGGATAAAAACAAACAAACAAACAAACAAACAAACAAACAAAAAACCCCTGTGGTACATTTACACAATAGAATACTATGCAGCAGTAAAATAGAATACTATGCTGCAGTAAAAGGGTGTCTCTTACCCTATGAGACACCATGGGGGGACCTAGAAAGTATTATGCTAAGTGGAAAAAGCCTGCCAAAGAAAGAAAAGTGTCACATGATATCACTTATATGTGGAATTTAATGAACAAAATAAACTATGAACAAAATAGATCCAGAGACATGGAAGCATGCTACAGAGGATTCTCAGAGAAAGGGAGAGAAGGGATGAGATCAACCAAAGAACTCATGTGCACATGCATTACCCATGGACACAGGCAATAGTAGTGTGAAGGCCGAGGGAGGGGACAGGAGTGGGGGAAAAGAGGGTCAATAGGGGATAAATGGAGACATCTATAATACTTTCAACAATAAAGATAAGTTTTTTAAAGAGTCAGGTGTGGCTCCGTTGGTTGCTGGTTTGATTTCCAGTCAGCACATGCCCGGTTATGGGTTACTGGCTCGACCCCCAGAATGGGGCAGGCAGGGCAGCCAACCAAGTTAACATTGGCTTTGTAACCCAAACCTAATGAATAATTTATTTCCAGGAGTATGGATTTTGAAGTTCTTACCTTTTACTTATTCACAGGATATGTGGGGCAAACTAGCATCTTTAAAAATGATATTGGCTTGCAAAACCAAAAGCAATACAATTTATTTTTTAAGGCAATAGACAGTGTAAAAGGCAGAATTCAAGGTGGAATTAAAAAACAAATTGAGGAGCATGATGTTAGTGAAAATGGCAGAGTAGAGAGCTCCAAAAGCCCATACCTTCAAAAAAAGCAACAAAGTCAAAATTAAGTTAATGGGAATTCTAGAAACTCATCAAAAGCTTCCAGAAACCAGGAAAATGTTTAATCTAGAAAAAAACAATAGAGTCTCAGTAAGAGAGCTTTGTGCATTTTAACTTACAATGGTCTTATTTCAAGCTTTCTGAGGAAGCTCACACCTTAGATATAATAGACATAGTCTTTATTTCATGTATATTAAACATGGTCATAGAGCTCAAGCAAACCATATGCAAACAACTAAAGAAAATTCTGAGAATGCCTCAGCAAATAGTGAATATAAATAAATAGATAAAATTTATAGAAAGCTTCCAAATGGAAATTGTAGAATTGAAAGATATAATAACTGAAATATAAAAATGTGCTAAAGTAGCTGTACAGCAGATTTGAGCAGGCAGAATAAAGAACCAGTAAATTAGAAGATAAATCCATTGAATTATCCAGTATGAGGAAAAAAATAAAAGAAGAAAAATTAACAAAGCCTAAGAAACTATGGGATACCATCAAGCAAATCAACATGTATAATGAAAGACTCAGAAGGAGAGGAGAGAATGCAAGGAGCAGAAAAAAACATACAACTGAAAACTTCACAAATTAATGGAAAGACATGGTATCTATACATCCAAGAAGCTCAATAAACCCACATAAGATAAATTCACAGAAGTCCACACAAACATACATTATAATCAAACTGTTGAAATTCAAAGACAAAGATAGTATACTGAAAACAGTGAGAAGTGACTTGTCAAGTGCAAGGGATGATAAATAAGATATAAAACTAACTTCTCAACAGTAATCATGGAAGCCATAAGGCGATGAGAATAGCTATTTAATATACTAAAGGGGAAATAGTTGTCAGCATCTAAAATTTCTATTTTTGCAAAAATGGCCGTTCAAAAATGAAGCAGAAAATAAGACATTCTCAGATAAATAAAAATTGAGATTTTTACTAATAGACTTTCCCTGTAAGAATTTGTAATGATGAGATCCGTGACAATTACAGCATAAAGGTGGCAAAGCTGTATGGAAGCAAATTATTTTGTATTCTATTGAAACAACATTGGCATTAATTTGGTCCAGATTATTATAAATGAAAATGTTAACTGTAACTCATAGGAAAATAACTATAGAGATGGATTCAAATAAGCATACTATAAAATGTCTATCAAAAACAAAGAAAAGCAGTAGTGTAGGAACTAAATAAAAAATACTATATAAGACAGAGAAAACAAATAACAACAATGCAGAAGGCCTTTAGTATCAGCAAATACATTAAATGCAAATGGATTCAATTAAAAGAAAATTAATGTCAGTATGGATTTTTTTTAAAAGCCATGATGCAACTATATGCAGTCTACATGCAACCTACTAGAGATCCAAAGACACAAATTAGTTGAAAGTGAACAGATGGAAAAAGATATTTCCTAAAAATAGGAATCAAAGGAAAGGAGTATTTATTATAATATCAGAAAATTACATTTTAAAACAAAAAAATTACAAGAGGCAAATATTATATTATATAACTATAAAAATATTAATTTAAAGACATAATGATTATAAACATATATTTACCTAACAAGTGAACTCCAACATATCTGAAGCAAAAATAATTGACAAAATTAAAGAAATAGTTTCAAAATAAGAGAGACAGTACCGGTCCATCATTGATAATGGATAGAATCACTAGACAGAAAATAATGAGATAGAAGACCTAAATAGCACTATAAACCACCAGACTAAGAGACATATGTAAAACCTGCTACCTACCAAGAACAGAATACACATTC
The DNA here is from genome assembly GCF_000327345.1 of Myotis davidii. Taxonomy (NCBI): domain Eukaryota; kingdom Metazoa; phylum Chordata; class Mammalia; order Chiroptera; family Vespertilionidae; genus Myotis; species Myotis davidii. Next base: position 1,059,567 of record NW_006295731.1, read on the forward strand.
TTCTTAAGTGTGCAGGGAACATTCTTCAGGATAGACCATAAGTCAGTCCATGAAACAACTTTCAATAAATTTAGAAACATTAAAAAATAATGCAAAGTATGTACCCTGACCAAAACGGGATAAAATTATAGGCAGCCCCCTGGTGAACACGGTTCTGGCACAAAAACCATGCCATCTTGAAGTGGGGAGCAGTGGTGGCTAGGAGCACAGCCTCACCACTACCAGACTGGCCTTGGACACTACCTCAAACCTGCTCAGTGAGATACATGCCAGTGGGAGCTCGATAAGGACTCCTGCCACAGGCTCTGGGACCACCGCAGTGAGTTGCACATCACCTCTGATGTGGGCTCCAGGACTCCTGCAGTGAGTCACATCTCTTGCCACAGAAGTCAGGACCCCAAGCACATCCACAACAGCTTGCACAATGAGGTCAGTGGTGAGGCACATAGTCAAACAACCTATAAGGAGACTCCATCCACAAATGGAACAATAACATTCAATACCCAACTACATCAGGAGAATTCAAACAACTCAAGTAGGAAGCTTTCCTAGAACACCCAGCTCAGGAGATCTGAGAGACTGAACACAGGGTTCCACAAAACACCTATCTCACAGGACCATCCCCCAAAAATCTGGGTATCTGGGTGTTGTAACAGTTTGATCTAAGATATGGAAGCAAATACAAAGGGACAAAATATGGGGAGACAACGAAAAAATCCCCAGGGAAAGAAAAGTAGGAATTGCCAGAAAAGGAACTAAATGAAATGGAGCCAATAATTTGTCAGAGAAAGAATTCAAAATAATAGTTATACGGATGCTCAAACATCTGACTGAGAATTACAAGAACTTCCATGAAAATTATAAGGAGCTGAATATGAAATACACCAACATGAGTAAGAATCAAAAGGAAATGAAGAATGACATAGCTGCAATAAAGAACACCCTGGAAGTTTTAAACAGTAGACTAGAAGAATTTTAGGACCAAATCAGTGAGTCAGAAGACAGGGTAGAAAAAATATCCAATCAGAGCAGCGACTGGGGAAATACATTTAAAAAGCAGGAGGAGAGTTTAAGGGAGCTGTGGGACAACATGAAATGAAGCAATGTCTGCATAATAGGGGTATCAGAAGGTGACGAAGCAGAGCAAAGAATAGAAAATCTGTTTGAAGAAATAATGACAGAAAACTTCCTTGACTTGGGGAAGAAAAAGGTCCAGAAAACACAGAGAGTCCCAAACAAGATGAGCCAACAAAGACCCACACCAAGACACATCACAATACAAATGACAAATGTTAAAGACAATGACAGAACTTAAAGGCTGCAAGGCAAAGACAGAAAGCAACCTACAAGAAATCTCCCATTAGACTATCAGTGATTTCAAAATGGAAATGCATCAGGTCAGAAGGGAGTGGCATGAAGTATACAATATAATGAAAAGCAAGGACTGAATCAGGACTACTCTATCCAGCAAGGCTATCATTCACAATTGATGGTGATATCAGGAGCTTCACAGACAAAAAACAGGAGGCTAAAGGAATTTATTACCACATTACCAGCAGTAAAAGAAATCCTAGAGTCTGTTGTAAGAAGAAAAAATAGAGAGGGAGGAACACAGGCATAAAGAATAAAAATTGCAATAAACAAATTCCTATCAATAATAACCTTAAATGTAAATGAACCAAATGCTGAAATCAAAAGACATAGAATAGCTGAATGGATAAAAAAAAAAAAAAAAAAAAAAGAACAACAAGCGTCTTGGGAAAAGGCAGTATGTACGTACTAGGCCTGTACAGCATTTAGGGCTGGAGTTGTGGGATGTGGGGTTCGCGGTATGTACCTTTGTTGTTGGGCACATCCCCAGTAGGGGGTGTGCAGGAGGCAGCTGATTGATGTTTCTCTCTCATCGATGTTCCTAACTCTCTATCCCTCTACCTTCCTCTCTGTAAAAAATTCAATAAAATATATTAAAAAATCACATGGCCTATATACTAGTATATACTGTCTACAAGAGGTGCACCTCAGATCAAAGGATTCACACAGATTGAAAGTGAATAACTATTTTAGACAAAAAATCAACAAGGAAATAGCAATCCAAAGTGACTCACTAGATTAGATGGGACTAATTGACATATTGAGAACATTTCATCTTAAACTATAGAATATACATTCTTCTCAAGTGCACATGGGACATTTTCAAAGATAGACCACATATTGGGCACAGGCAAAGTCTCTTCAAATTCAAGAAGATTAAAATCATATCAAGCATCCTCTCAGATCACAATGGCATAAAATTAGAAATCAACTACAATTAAAACAATAAAAAGCAATCAAACACTTGGAGACTATATAGCATGCTATTGAACAATGAATGGGTAACCAGAGATGAAAGAAGAAATAGAAAATATCCTGGAAATAAATGACAATGGAAACACAACAATCCAAAATCAATGGGACACAGTGAAAGCAATCCTGAGGGAAGTTCATAGCACTACAGGCCTACCTCAAAACAAAACTAAACAAAAGACTTTTAATAAGTTATCTAAACCTACAACGTAAAGAACTACAAAAAGAGCAATAAGAAAAGCCCAGGGTAAGTAGAGGGAAGGAAATAATAAAGATCAGAGGGGGAAATAAATGATGTAGAGACCAAAAACAAAACAAAACAAAACAAAAGATCAATAAAAACAAGAGTTCTTTGAAAGGATGAACAAGATTGATCAACCTCTAGCCAGACTCACCAAAAATCAGAGAGAAGACCCAAATAAAATCATAAACAAAAGATGTGCAGTAACAACTGACCCCCCAGAAATACAAAGGATCATAAAAAATACTATGAGTGACTTTATTTGAACAAACGGGGCAACCTGGACAAATGGACATATCCATAGAAAAATACAATCTTCCAAAACTCAAACAGAAAGAATCAGAAAACCTGAATAGGCTGATAACAACTGACAAAATAGAAGTAGTAATAAAAAAAAAATCCAGCAAACAAAAACCCTGGTCTGGTCAGCTTCACAGGGGAGTTTCACCAAACATTCAAATAAGAACTAATGCCAACCCTTTTCAAACTATTCCAAAAAAATTCAAGAGAAGGAATACTTCCAAGCTCTTTCTATGAGGCTAACATTACCCTAATACCAAAAACCAGATAAAGACACTACAAAGAAAAAGAATTACAGGCCAATGTCCCTGATGAACATAGTTGTTAAAATCCTCAACAAAATTTTGGCAAATTGGATCCAGCAATATCTTAAAAAGATCATACACCATCAAAATAGAAGTAGTAATAAAAAAAAAATCCAGCAAACAAAAACCCTGGTCTGGTCAGCTTCACAGGGGAGTTTTACCAAACATTCAAATAAGAACTAATGCCAACCCTTTTCAAACTATTCCAAAAAAATTCAAGAGAAGGAATACTTCCAAGCTCTTTCTATGAGGCTAACATTACCCTAATACCAAAAACCAGATAAAGACACTACAAAGAAAAAGAATTACAGGCCAATGTCCCTGATGAACATAGTTGTTAAAATCCTCAACAAAATTTTGGCAAATTGGATCCAGCAATATCTTAAAAAGATCATACACCATGAGGAAGTGGGATTTTTCTGGGGATGCAAAGCTGGTACAATATTCACAAATCAATAAATGTGATACAGCACATTAACAGATTGTAAGACAAAAAAATCACATGACCATATCAATTGATGCAGACAAGAGGAAGAAATAAAAGGCACCCAAATTGGAAAGGTGGAAGTAAAACTATCTTTATTCGCAGATGACATGATATTGTACATAGAATACCCTAAAGATTCCAACAATAAACTACTAGATTTAATAAGTAAATTCAGCAATGTAACAGGATACTAAATTAACACCCAGAAATCTATGGCATTTTTAAACACTAATAATGAACTCTCAGAAAGAGAAACTAAGAAAACATTTCCATTTACCATTGCAACAAAAAATTAAAAAACATAAGAATAAACTTAACTAAGGAAGTAATAGACCTGTACTCGGAAACTTACAGGACATTGAGAAAAAAGATAGAGGAAGACATAAAAAGTGGAAGAATATACCGTGTTCATGGATTGGTAGAATCAATATCATTAAAATGTCCATATACCCAAAGCGATCTATAGATTCAATGCAATCCCTATTAAAATACCATCAGCATATTTCATAGACCTAGAACAAACTCTCCAAAAATTTATATGGATTCAGAAAAATATCTGGAATGGCCACAGCAATCTTGAGAAAGAACACAGTTGGATGGGTCACAATACCATATCTCATGTTATGCTACAAAACCACTGTACTCAAAACAGCCTGATACTGCCACAAGAACAGACATATATACCAATGGAACAGAACAAAGAACCCAGAAATTGACCCAACCATGATGCTCAATTAATATTTGACAAAGGAGGCTAAAGCATACAATGGAATCAAGGCAGTCCCTTCAGTAAATGGTGTTGGGAAAATTGGACAGGTATATACAAAAAAATGAACCTAGATAACCAACTCATATCATCCACAAAAAAAAACTCAAAATGGATAAAATACTTAAATGTAAGTCATGAAACCATAAAAAACATAGAAGAAAGCATAGGAAGCTGAAAGTAGACATAGAGAAAGCCAAAAGGCATATGAAAACATACTCGAAGTCTCTAATCATCTGAGAGATACAAATCAAAATTCTCAGAGCAATATGTTTGCTGATACATCTCTAGGGCAATGGAAACTAAGGAGAAAATAAACAAATGAGACTACAACAAAATGAAAACTTCTGCAGAGCAAAATAAACCATTAACAAAATAACAAGAGAGCCCACTGCATGAAAGATGAAGAGGATGTGGAGAAAATGAAACCCCCATACACTGCTTGTGGGAATGCAGCCTCTGTGAAAAAGAATATGTAATTTCCTCAAAAAATTAAAAGTGGAACTCCCATTTTACCCAGTGATCTCACTTCTATGAATATATCCTAAGAAATCAGAAACACCAATCAGAAAGAATGTATGCACGCCTATGTTCATAGCAGTGCAATTGACAATAGCTAAGATCTAGAAATAGCCTAAGTGCCCATCAGCAGATGTGTGGATTAAAAACCTGTGGTATATCTACAGAATGGAATACTATGCAGCTATAAAAAAGAAAGAACTCTTATCATTTACAACAGCATGGGAGGACCTACAGAGCATTATGCTAAGCAAAATTAGCCAGACAGAGAAAGATACATATCACATGATCTTACATGTGGAGTCTAATGAACAACATAAACTGATGAACAAAAATAGATCCAGAGACATAGAAGCATCGAACAGACTGTCAAACCTCAGAGGGAAGGTAGAGGAAGGTGGCTAGGTAGGAAGAGATCAACCAATGAACTTGTATGCATATATGCATAACTCATGGACACAGACAATAGAGTGTGGAAGGCCTGAGGTGGCGGGGCATAGGAGGAATGGGAGAGGTCAATGGGGTGGGGAGGGGAAGTTATATATATATATAACACCTTCAACAATAACGAGTTAAAATAAATAAATAAACGAACAAACAAACAAATAAATAAATGACAATTGTTGAAGGAATAAAAAAAGGGATAAAATTAAATCAGTAATAGAAGGAAAACATGTTAATTTGCAAATATGTGGAAATTGTAGAACACAGTCTTAAAAAACAATGAGTCAAAAAGAAGTCAAAGGAAAATTAGAAATACTTTGAGACAAATGAAAATGAATTCACAACATATTAAAACTTATGCAGCCCAGGCGGCATGTCTCAGGTCCATCCTTGCTGCTTGACACAGTGGCTGCAGGGAAGAAACATCTGCACAGCATATGTTTCAAGGGACCTGGTGTATATGGCATACTGTTCTTAATATGTTTGCTCCCCTTCTTGGCGCTATGTGTTTTAACCAAGGTCACCTCTCCAAGGAAGGTTGTTTCCCCAGGTAGGGATTTTTCCCTGAAGTTAGGGAGGGAATAAAACCACTTAACTAAGTGCCAGGCAGGTAGTTAATCATTTTAAGCACGAACAATCATGCTTGAGCTACACAATCTTTACTCCCTGAAATGGAGATAAGAAACACCCCAACCTTTGGAATAGAAATTGATAGGATTAAAATCAACTGGTATAAATACAGATGTAACAAGACAATAAAACACAGAACCTGGCTGGAGATCCTGGCTAGAACCTGGCTAGAGAACCTGGCTAGGATGATGATCAACTGAATGCTGTCTCCGTGTCCCTCATTCTTCGCCAACTCTGTCCACACCTTTGGGAACCCCTGGACCTGCTGGGTTTGGACCCCAACATTGATCTATGAACCAGGAGGTCACAGTTTGATTCTTGGTCAGGGCATATGCCTGGTTTGCATTCTCAATCCCCAGTGGGGAGCCTGCAGAAGGCAACCAATCAATGATTCTTATCATTGATGTTCCTACCCCTCTCTCCCTCTCCCTTCCTCTCTGAAATAAATCAAAATATATTGAAAAATAAAACTCATGGGATGCAGTGAAAGCAGTGCTCAGAAGGATATTTACAGCCATCAGCAGCTACATTAAAAAGGCAGAAAGATCTTAAACCATTATGCTGACTTTCTACATTAAGGAACTAGAAAAAGAAGAGCAAACTAAAGCAAAACCAAACAGAAGCAAGGATATGGTAAAGATTTAAGTGGAAATTTATTAAAAAAGAGGAGAGCCCTAGCCAATTTGGCTCAGTGGAAAGAGCCGTCAGCCTGTGGACTGAAGGGTCCCAGGTTCGATTCCGGTCAAGGGCACATGCCCAGGTTGCAGGCTCCATCCCCAGTGGGGGGCATGCAGGAGGCAGCCAATCAATGATTCTCTCTCATCATTGATGTTTCTATCTTCTCTCTCCCTCTCCCTTCCTCTCTGAAATCAATAAAAATATATATGTTAAAAATAAAAATAATTTTAAAAAGAGGAGAGAAAATAATAGAGAGAATCAACAAAACCAGCATTGTTCTTTTAAAATATTAACAAACTATTAGTTATAAAGTCCAAAAATGAGATTTGATTGAATTTAATAAATTCAGGAGTGAAAGTGTGATATTGTCACCAACCTTAAAGAAAAGAAAAATGGTTACTAGTGACTACTATGCACAATTGTATTCCAACAAATTAGATGACCTAGATAAAATAAATTCCTAGAAACATGCAAACAAAATTGATTAAAGAACATATAGAAAATCTGAACAGTGCTATAAACTTAAGGGGACTTTATTAGTATTTTAGAAAACTCCAACAGAGAGAAGCTCAATCCAGATGGCTTGCTGGTGAGTTCCATCAAACATTTCTGAAAAATTAACACCAGTTCTTTTCAAATACCTCCAAAAACCAGAAGAGGAAAAACACTTCCTAATTCATACTGTGAGGTCAGTATTATTCTGATATCAAAGCTTGACAAAAATATCACAAGAAAAAAAAATACCTACAGACCAATAGCCTACATGAATATAGATGTAAAAATGCTCTAAAAATACCAGGAAAGCCTATCCAGTAGTTTATTAAAAAGATTATACACCATGATAATTTAGTATTTCCTCCAGGAATGTGACATGACACAACACATGTTAATTAATCAATGTAATATTTTATAAAATGAAGGAAAAGCCACATGATTATCTAAAATGATGCTGAAAAAAAGCATTTGTCCAAATTCAACACCTTTTAATGATTATAAAAAACAAGCTAGGAATAAAAGGAAACTTTCTCAATGTAATAGAGTGCATCTGAGACGAATTTATAGCTATCATCAGTCTTAATGCTGACAGACTAAAAACTTTCCCCTAAATTCAAGAAAAATACAAGGATATACATCTTTTCCATTTATTTAACTCAATAATTAATAATAAACCATGAAAACCTTTTCAAATCAAAATTTGAGTTACTGACATTATTTCCTATAGAACAAAATATATTTACATGGATAAGAGTAGGAATCATTCACATTGGAATGGACAGGAAACAGTAATTCTATCAGTTTTCTACAAGTTAAATTCTGTCCCTTACAGAGTGGTAAATTAGCCTAATCCATCAAAAGAAATGAAAAGAGGCTTACCTATATACAATGAGACAATCCCTGTAGGGCCCCCTAGCCAATGCTCAGCATTCCACTGAAAGTGCCCCAAGTAATCTCATGCCCATTACTATTATTTGACATGTTTTTAGATATGCTCATATTAAAAGAGAGGTGCCATTACTTAAGAGAGCTCCTGACCTAGCCCTGACCCCCACTGCATAAATGCACAAAGCCAATACTTAAGAAAGGGGCTATCAGAATAGAACTTCCAAATCAATATATTGATGAGTTTCAGATATTTCTTGCATGGATGAAAGCCTAATTTATTGTACAGAAATTTAATTATCAACCAAAGAGCAAGAGTGACAAAACTCAATGTTATAAAATATATTAGAAAATGTAAGGCACACATTTGGGAACCTTATTGTTTGAACATACTAAGTAGACTCTTAGTGTGTGGTCGATTACTAATAGTAATATTTCCCTTCATGTTGATTTAATTGTAAATACCCACTTGGCAGGCTTAGATATTTTATTCAAGGATAAAGTGAAGTACTGGATAGTTGTATATACCCAAGGTCCCCTAAGAAACTGAGGATAGATCAAAACTAGTTGGGTGATGGTCAGTATGCTAAAATGATCACATCATTCTAAAGGTATAGAATCTACCAATAGAGGATATATTGAAATGGAGACAAAAAATGAGATGACAGGACAGTTTAATTTTTTTCATTTTTATTTAATTTATTGGGGTGAAATTGCTTTAATGAAAACATTTTGTTATTGTTTATATTACAAATTAATTTTTAGTAGAAAAATAACTCAAATTATTTCTAGTGTTTCACATTATAGTGTACACAAGTGAGAGTTCTGAGGAATGTGAAAGTATGCCATAGAATTGTTTTCAGAGGCTATTCATGGAATTTATAAAAATGTGTGTATGGTTAGAACAAAAAAGCTTACAGGAATAAACACACATATTTACACTGAACCATTCTAACAATTATTAAAATTTTCAATGAACATTCTCATGAGAAAGGAATAAAATATAGAAATAATGTATGCCATTGTGTTACACAGTACACTGTTCTGAGTGGAAGATACAGAAACATACAGGATAGCTGTGTCATTAGGTGATGGCAGAATATCCCACAGGCTGGAGAGCCTTGCCTATGAAATTTGCCTCTATTTACCCTAGTGTCCTGGGTGTATTTCCCTTGCATTGCCTATTCAGGTGCAGAATACCAGCTCTGGCAAAGAGGTTTTACATTTAATGATACAATATGGGATATAATACAAACATACATTAATCCATAAATATAATGGAATTATCTCATAGCTTATGCAAAGTGAGGCAGAATGTTATCCTATCTAATAAAAGAGAAACATGGTAATTAGCCATACCTCCGCTACCCTTCCCATTGGCTAATCAGGGCGATATGCAAATTAACTGCCAGCCAAGATGGCGGCTGGCAGCCAGGCAGCTTGAAGCGAACATGAGGCTTGCTTGCTTCAGTGATGGAGGACTCCAACGTCCCCCGCCTGCTGCTGCCAGCCTCTGAGCTTGCAGTTTGAAACATTGTTATAAATATAAAACCCCAGAACCCTGCTTTCAGCCAGCCCAGATCTCAGAGCTGGAGTTGAAACAGTGTTTCGATTATAGAACCCAAACAAACCAGATACCTGCTTTCAGCAGCTGAGGCCTAAGAGCTGGAGCCAAGCCTCAGAGCTAAAGCTGGCCCAGAATAAAAGAAAAAAAGGAGCAGTTGGGAGCTTCAGTCCCCCACCAGCCTGAAAACAGCCCTCAGCCCCTCACACAGACTGGCCAGGCACCCCAGTGGGGACCCCCACCCTGATCCAGGACACCCTTCATGGCAAACCAGCCAGCCCCCACCCGTGCACCAGGCCTCTATCCTATATAGTAAAAGGGTAATATGCCTCCCAGCACCAGGATCAGCGGAGCCGCGAGGCCTCCCGGCACCGGGGTCAGCATGACAGGGGGCAGCGCCCAAACCCCCTGATCACCCTGCGGCTCTGTGTGTGACAGGGGGCGGGGCCTCAACCTCCCTGTCCGCCCTGCTCTGTGTGTGACAGGGTAGAGCCATAACCTCCCCATCGGCCCTACCCTGAGTGTGACAGGGGGTGGTGCCCCAACTCCCCTATCGGCCCTACTCCGTGAGTGACAGGGGACAGAGGCCCAACCCCCCTGATGGTCCCTGCTCTGTGAGTGACAAGAGGCAGCGCCCCAACCCCCTGAATGGCCCTGCTCTGTGCATGACAGGGGGCGGCGCCCCAACTCCCCAATCAGCCCTGCTCTGAGCCCGACCAGGGGCTGCACCTAGGGATTGGGCCTGCCCTCTGCCACCTGGGAGCAGGCCTAAGCCAGCAGGTCGTTATCTCCCGAGGGGTCCCAGACTGCGAGAGGGCACAGGCCAGGCTGAGGGACCTCCCTTCCCCCCAAGTGCACAAATTTTTGTGCACCAGGCCTCTGGTGTAATAATAAGGAAAAATGTGAAGTTGTGTGAAAAAAGAAAATTTTAGAAGGACATTGAATGACAAAATTTGGGGTGGGGGAAATGCCACTGAAGTAGGACACATACACACTCATGCCTCCTCATTAATTGACGAGGATGGGTCCTCTGGGCATTTGTGTGGGTTGCACACAGTCATAAGAATGTTTTATACCTTCTGATATTTCTGATTTCTCACCACCTTGCATTGCAGGTGGGATGTTTCATTCTGATCTATTACTGTGTTAGATTTTTTTGAGATACTGGTGAGAGAGATTTGATGCTATGAAATTCAGCTCATGAGACTGTATGAAGCAGATTTATGGCCACATTCTTGAATTCTACAGGAACAGTTATTTTCAAACATTTTGTCCTGAAGACCCCAAAAAGCTTTTGTTTAGGGCACTTATGTCTGCAAGTATTTGAAAATTAGAAAATAATGCTAAGCACTTTTAAACCTACTTATTTATTCATTTAAAATAACAATATTAAACCCATTTCATGCTTAAATAAAAAGCACATGCTTCATGAAAAAATATGTTTAAAACAAAAACTTCAATTTTCTTTAGTGACCTTTGATCAACCTTTTTACTGTAGAGAAATTATTACTTTATTTCCCTCAAATAGAGACTAGGTATTAGAGTAGTTAAGTAGCATGCTATAAGTCACATGGTTAATGAGTGGCAGAGCTGAAACACAAATCTTCATCTGTCTTTCTGAAAGTCTCTTATTTAAAACTAGCAACTATATATCAGAAAAAATAATGCTATGAGCAATGTCTGAGATTTCACTGCCTATTTTTTCTTCTAGGATTTTTATGGCTTCAAGTCTAACATTTAAGTCTTTAATCCATTTTGAGTTTATTCTTTTTTCGTTGATAATCCTCACCCCAGGATATTTTTACCATTGATTTTTTAGAGAGAGTAGAAGAGAGGGAAAGAAGGAGGGGGGAAAAGAAAGGTAGAGAGACACTGATGTGAAAGAGACACTTTGATTGATTGCCTCTCACAAGCACCCCCACCAGGGCCTTGGATTGAATCTGCTACCCAAAAGTGACCATTCACTCTAACCACTGAAAGGCCAGCCCAGGGCTTGAATTTATTCTTGTATATGATGTAAAAAGGTGGTTTAGTTTCATTTTTTGCAGGTACCTGTCCAACTTTCCCAATACTATTTATTGAATGGACTATTTTTACCCCATTGTATGTTTTTACCTCCTTTGTCAAATATTAATTGACTATAAAGGTGTGGGTTTATTTCTGGACTCTCTATTCTGTTCCATTGATTTATGTCTTTTTTTATGCCAGTATCATGCTGTTTTGATTATTATGGCCTTGTATTTCAGGTAGCATGAGTCCTCCAACTTTGTTCTTCTTTCTCAAGATTGCTGTGGCTATTTCGGTTATTTTGTGGTCCCATAAACAATTTTGGAATATTTCTTCTAGTTCTGTGAAATACATGAGAGGTGGGGTGATGAGGGCTGGGGGAGAAGGGTGAAGGGATTAAGCAAAGGAAAAAAAGAAAGACTCATGGACACAGACAACAGTATGGTGATTGCTAGAGAAAATGGGAGGTGGGGGGAGTAAAAAAGAGTTTGAAGGGATAAATGGTGATGGAAGGAGACTTGACTTGAGGTGGTAAACATACAATAAAATGATATAATGTACAGACCATGGATTATATAAGTGTATACCTGAAACCTGTATAATTTTATTAACCAACGTCACCACAATAAATTCAATAAAAGTATGAACAATTATAAAAAAAACCTAGTGACTGTGAAAATACCCGCTATTTGCCTTCCTTGAGAAACTAGATGGGCTAGAAGATTGTGGGGTTTCATAACTATCTCCATTTCCTTTGCTTTAAGAACCTGTTGAAACACTTCATATAATTTGCACACTGGTATTATTCCTAATCCAACATGGTGCTTCTATTGTGGATGCCACATGGAGTGAGATGATTTGTTTTGATCAGAGTGTACAGATCCAGTGGTGTGTTGGACCTGGCTCAGACCAGAACATGAACAGCTTGATTGTCTGCATCACTTGACAATTCAGCATTCAGATATATCTTAGTGGCTAAAAATGTTGACCACAGTGTGAGAGGATAGTTAAATAAGGGAGTCTGGAAATACTTGGAACCTGATTTTCTAGTTTGCCTTCCTCTGACACCAAATGCTTTATCATCTGCAGGTCATTTTAAAGTGACCAACAATCTACAGACTTCCACCCGTACAAATGCACCTGGCCACTTGTGTTATGGCAAGCTGAAAGGTGGCTTGTCACAGACACTGGAACATGATCTGTGTTTCTGACAGGGAAACCATATTTCTTACCCCATGTTTACTTCTTCACTAGCCCCTTACATAAAAAGCTCCCTTTTTCTAAATGCCTATTACACGAAGAACTTCAGATATTGTCTCTAATATTGCTTTTTTATTTTTCAGTTACAGTTGATATTCAATATTAGTTTATATTAGTTTCAGGTGTACAGCATAGTGGTTAGACATTTATATAATTTAAGAAGTGATCCTCCTGATAATTCTAATATTTCATTCATTAGATTGGGAAAGGTATAAGTGACTGAGATGAAAAACATTTGGCTTCTGAGGATATATGTGCCCTTTTTGTTTCCTTGGAAATCTATCATTAACAAGAATGTTTTGATGACATTGTGGTTTCTATGGCAACTAAAATATGCCATTTTATCCAGGAGGTATAAATATTTAATAAGGATATTTACAGGCTGGAAGGATGGATCAGAAGAAAAAATATGCAGCCTAGTAGATGTTCACTGTCACTGTGTGATAGTGTGTGTGTGCATGTTATTGAACGTGTTTTAGGAAGGTAAGTACTTAATTGGGGATTAGGGTCTATAAGCCATCCTGTTTTATTAGAGAAACTGCATGAGTCACCTTTCTGTGTTTCTGTGTGGGACATTGTGGTATGAGTTATTTAAAGCAGAGATCTCCAAATATTTCTGATCTTATATGTTTGTTTTAAAAAGATTTTTAATTATACCCTAAAAATGCACTTTACTCATTTCTACTACTTGTAAGAAATTATTATGTGTATGTTATGGGAGAGAAAATTTAAAGTTAACATGAAATAAAATGAGTAGGATTGGAAGCTCTAATGTGCCTTTGTGGAACTTTGGGTTGATATGCTGCTCACCTTGAGTAGCTGACACATGGATTAAGAAAGATCTCTTTAAAAGACAAATTACTGTCATTATACCACTAATTAAATTTTGTAAATGGCCTCCCATTTAGCATATAAGATTATAAGATTAAGGTGTGAAATCCTTAACAAAGGTTCTGATGTGTGTGTGTGTGTGTGTGTGTGTGTGTGTGTGTGTGTGTGTGATCTAGGAAGCAGTAGTATCTAAAGGACTTACTGTTACATTTGTCATCAGGTTAAGTGTTTTAGAAGGAAGTGGGTACTAGGTAAAGAATATCTAAGTCTCTCTTGTGGCACCAAATTTTATACACAGCTCTGTGATGCTGAGACTCGCATGTTATCATCAAATGAACACGTATCCAAGTTATTATTTATCTCAATAATTAATAAGGGAAGCAGTAAATTATTGAATGCTCTTTTTAAACAGGAATTTTAAGTCTCAATATTTTCATAGGATAACTTATATATGCATTGGCAAGAATAGGAGTCATTTGCATTGCTATGGATGGGAACAATGGCATTACTACCAGTTTTCTACATGTCAGTTTCTGTTGCTTAAAGATTCATAAAGTAATTTAATTAATCACCAAAGACAGTGAAAAGGCCATAACTCTATAGAATAGCCAATCCCTGGAGGGCCTACAAGCCAATGCCCAACATTAGACTGTAAGGTCCCAATAATTTCTTGGACTTATTTCTGAGTTTATGAAAGTTTTTCAGGTACGGTGATATTAAGAGAAGTGCTCACATTTTAAGAGAATTCCTCAATAGAAGAGATTTCTTTTTATTCACTGCATAAATATTCAAATCCACCACTCCAGTCATCAAGTGGCACTTATAATATTGGGCTCATCATATGTAGCTGGCACACAAATTAATAAAATCTCAATAACCATTCTCTTTATTATTATTATTGAAGGAAATAAATGAATTTTCTGCCACCGCACCACTAACTGAAATCTGTAAATGGCTCTCCATTTATTATATAAGCATAATGTACAGGCTCCTTAACAAAGGTCCTGATTTGGGTGCTTACATTTTGGAAAGTGGTTTTTGCTGAAATTATAGTTATTTCTATATTTATTATGTTTCAAATGAAATGAATAGCATCAAAAAGACTTGTTGTTGCGTTCTTTGTTAGGATATGTGCTTTAGGAAGAAGCAGGTGCTAAGTAAAAGATATCAAAATCTCTTGGCTCCACATCTTATACTCCATTCCATGATGCTGGAACTGGGAGTCTGCCAAGCCCATTTTGCCTTTACAAACCTGCTCCCTGTTAGGCTCTACCAGTCAGGTTCAACAAAGGAAGACAAAAAGTGTGCAGGAAAGAAACATTGAATATATCTCCTTTGTTCCTATTCCTTCCAGTGTCACCTGAATAAAGATCCCACACAAAACCATATTATTTCAGTAGGGGCTGAGCTGAATGTCCGAAGTATAGTTTTGGTCATATCAGAAACGTCAAGAACTCTTCATGTCAGGTCCCCTCATAAAGCAAAACAACAGACACTGGTGAACTCTCTGTCTCTCTGCCTTGAGCTCTTGGTCTTACCTTTGAGGGTGGTCTCCTCTGAGACCCTGATGCTGTGGCATGAGTAGATATAAGGTCACCATCATCAAAGATAGGTGTATGGTTTCAGGGTTCCTTCCTCTAATATTTCTTAGAAACCACTTCTAGCTGGGCAGCCAGCCCCCTTTCTTTGGAATCTGTGTCCTGACTCTGAAAAACCCCTCCACTAAATGAATTCTCAAACCACTATATTGTCACTTGGCTTTTTTAAACCTAGGAGTCCTAGCTCCTTCCTACCATTGCTATCTCCACGTTACCTCATTATTTATGCTTTTTCAGCCTAAAACCAATTCTGTCAAATTCACTCTGATTTTTTAAAAAAGCCCCCTCCTGCTTGTTAATTGTGTTTATTTTTGTTTTTGTCTCTTCTAAATTTTTTCCTTAAGCCTTGCTTTCTAAGAGTTTTACTATCACTAACCTAGGGAAGAGTGTGTGTGTTTGTGTGTCTGTGTGTCTGTCGGTCCATTTGTGTGTGTGTAAATGTTATGTTAGTACTTAGCACATCTTAAATATTCCACTTGACATTGTTTATTATTTTGGAAAACTCTCAGCAATTGTATTATTACTTCCAATATTTTTGCTTTCTTAGGCCATCTCCTGGTATTCCTCTCATATCTCTATGTGGTTGGGTATATTAATTTTAATAATAAATATCTCTCTTGCCTGGTTGGTGTGGCTCAGTGGTTGAGTGTTGATCTATGAACCTGGAGGTCACAGTTTGATACCCAAGTCAGGGCATATGCCTGGGTTGCTGTCTCATTCCCCAGTATGTGGCATGCAGGAGGCAGCTGATCAATGACTCTCCTTGATATTTCTATCTCTCCCTCTCCCTTCCTCTCTGAAATTAATAAAAATATATTTAAAAATAAATAAATAAACATTCTCTTGATAATTATAAAATATCAGCCTAAGAACTTTTCAAAGATACTTTCTTTTTTACATTCTCTTTGTATGGTACCGTTTTGCTATGGTTGCTTTCTTTTTGTTCATTTATATCTGATATTTTATTTCATATCTCCTCAAAGTCTCTATAAAGTTATATTTAGGTGCATATGTACATATAAATGCATCCTCTGTGTAACCTTTTACAATATAATGGGGGAAATTAAGTCTATTGTTATATCTATTTTCATTTTTGTTTCATGTGTACCATGTTATCAGGTTTCTACTTACTGTTCAAAACATTGTCTTTATTTATCCTAAGAAACATATATAACATTGCTCTCCATGGGTATGTGTGTTTTATATAACTGCATCAGTTGTACATCATTAACCTCTGATCTTATTATATTAACCCCAATTTTTCTTCTCTGTACATTTAGATCAGCATCAGTCTTTGTAATGGATAAGTAATATATCCTTATTGGATTCGACTACCAGTTTTTGTCTCCCATGACAGCATTTGACTTATACCCAATTTTGCCATTATTATTATGGTAAACTATAAGGAAATTACTTGTCTTATGAACATGGGTAACTTCTTATCCTTGTACAGAACATAGGGGAATCAATAAGCTCTAAAATACACACTTATTCGCTCACCTGGATGTTAGTAATTATGAAGGTCTCACCTTCAGTAAAAGAAGATACTACTGTCAACATTTTAAGTCAAAACACAATGCTTAATATTGTTACAATTACAGGGGTTCTAGATATTTTTCCGGTGATGGAATAATAAGGACTGAAGTGTTAAAAGAGAGAGCACCTTTGAAAGAAAGTTGGCCTACTGGACTGGAGAAACAATCTGAGTTTTGTAAGGGACTGGGTTTTGAAAGGTAAAGTATTCTTAAAATAATGGCCTAGAGATAAGCCATTAATTTTTATAGATTTTTTTTCTAAAGTGCTCATATTTTTCCTTTTCTAAGTAGAAGATGGTCTCCTAAGCTATGTACCTGAAAAGTTTGTTTTGCTCCTGGTTATTTGTTTAGGTAGATATTGAGAGTCAGAAATTCAGTACTGAATATTTGGTAAGTTGAATGTGTATATAAATATTTATGGTCATATGATATAACTTGGGAAATGAGAAGTCCAATATTTATTCCTAATTATCAAGCAGAAGGCAATTTCATACTCCTCAGTTGTGAGAGTTGCTATTTAAATGCTATGTACAAAAAACAACACTCATAAAATTAGGCATCCTCTGAAGAAATATATGAACTAGTGAAGAACATAAGAGAAAAAATTTTAAGATAGAAATTCTTACCCAACTGTTCAAAAAAATTTCCACTAACCTAATTAAAATGTAAGAGCTCTTAAAAATGTACATGTCAAAATTTATACTAAAATTAATCTGGATATTAAAAGGTACAATAATAGGCAATAGTATATTTTCTTCATAAAAGTCATTCTATAGACTATGCCTTTATTATGACAAAAGGAACTTTCAAATCATATATTTTAAAAAGTTAGCTTTATTGTTGAAAGTATTACAGGTGTCACATTTTCCTCCCATTGATCTCTTCCACCCCTCTTCTATCCCCCTCCCTAGGTCTTTACCCTTCCATTGTCTGTTCTTGTGTTATGCATATCCTATCTAATAAAAGACAAACACGGTATCCTTCGCTACACTTCCCATTGGCTAATCAAGGCAATATGCAAATCAACCGCCAACAAAATGGCAGCCGGCAGCCACGCAGCTGAAGCAAGCAGGAGGCTTGCTTGCATCAGTGATGGAGGAAGCCAAGGTTCCCCATCTGCCTTGGCCTGGCTCTGAGCTCTGAAAGCATCTAAGTTTCAATTATAAAAGCTAAACAAACACCAGATACCTGCTTTCAGCTGGCTGCAGCCATGGAGCTGGAGCAGGCTCTTAGCCAGTGACAGCAACATAGTTTCAATTATAAAAGCTAAACAAACCCCAGACATCTGCTTTCAGCAGGCCGTGGCCTCAGAGCTGGAGCGAGCAGCACTCAGCTCCAGTGGCAGCAACAAAGTTTCAATTATAGAAGGTAAATAAATTCCAGAATTAAAAAAAAAAGAAAAAAGGAGAGGCTGGGAGTTTCAGTCGCAGGCCAGCCTGAAAAG
>NW_006295731.1:1077971-1081325 GCF_000327345.1 Myotis davidii
TGCTCTGTACATGACGGGTGCGGCGCCCCAACTCCCCAATCAGCCCTGCTCTGAGCCTGACCAAGGTCTACACCTAGGGATTGGGCCTGCCCTCTGCCACCCGGGAGCAGGCCTAAGCCAGGAGGTCATTATCTCCCGAGGGGTCCCAGACGGCAAGAGGGCACAGGCCAGGCTGAGGGACCCCCCCTCGACCCGAGTACACAAATTTTTGTGCACCGGGCCTCTAGTATGTATATAAATTCTTTGGCTAATCTCTTCTCACTTGCTCCCTCTGAAATACCTCAGTCGGTTGTATGCTTCTATGTCTCTGGATCTATTTTTTTTTCATCAGTTTATTTTGTTCATTATATTCCACATATAAGTGAGATCATGTGATACTTGTAGTTCTCTGACTGGGTTATTTCACTTCACATAATACTCTCCAGATCCCTCCATGATGTATAAAAGAATAAAAGATCCTTCTTTTTTTATAGCTGCATAATATTTCATTATGTAAATGTACCACAGGTTTTTTTTTATATATTCATTTACTGATGGAAATGGGAACGTGGGCTATTTCCAGATCTCAGGTATTATAAATAATACTTCTATCAACATAGGGGTTTATATATATATTTTTCTGGTTGGTGTTTCAGGTTCTTAGTATATATTCCTAGAAGTGGGATCACTGGTCAAATGGCAGTTCCATTTTTAATTTTTTTTTAGGAAACTCCACACTCTTTTACATAGTGGTTGTACCACAACTCATATTTTATTAAATTACCTTTATTTTATTAAATTGATTGGGGTGACATTGGTCAACATGAACATATAGGTTTCAGGTCTGGGTTTCTATGTTAAAAGATCTGTATATTACACTGTGTGCTCACCACCCAAACTCAAATCTTCTCCAGTCACCTTGTATTAGGAACCTTCCTACTCCCTTCCCTCTGGCAACCATCACCCTGCTGTTTGTGTTAGTTTCAGTTTTATATCCCACATATGAATGAAATTGTATGGTTCTTAGCTTTATCTGACTGACTTATTTCACTTAGCATAATATTCTCAAGGTCCATCTATGTTGCAAATGGCACTATGTCACCCATTTTATGGCTGAGTAGTATTCCATTGTGCATATGTACCACTTCTTCTTTATCCAGTTCTCTCATGGGTCACTTTGGTTGTTTCTATGTCTTGGCCACAGTGAGTAATGCTGCAGTGTAAATAGGGATCCATATATCTTTGAGAATACATGATTCTGAGTTTTTCAATTATATACCCAGGAGTAGGTTTGTTGGGTCATATGGTAGCTCTATTCATAATTCTTTGAGGATTCACCAGACTGCTGTCCATAGTGGTTGTACCAGTCTACATTTCCACCAGTACTGAATGATGGTTCCCCTTTTTCCACAACCACTCCAACACGTGTTATTGCTTGTCTTGTAGATAATGGGCCACTATCACAGGTGTAAGGTGGTATCTCATTGCAGTTTTTATTTGCATTTACCTAATGGCCAGTGAGGTTGAACATCTTTTCATATATCCATTGGCTGTATGTCTTCTTGGGAGAGTTATATTTTCAGGTCCTCTGCCTATGTTTTGATTTAATTGTTTATTTGTTTGGTGTTGAGTTCTATGAGTTACTTATATATTTTGGAAAGTAAACCTTTGTTGGAGCTACTGTTTGCAAATATCATCTCCTATCTGGTTTACTGCCTCTTTGTTTGTTGTCATTTTATTCTGCTGTACAGAAGCATTTTAGTTTGATTTAGTCCCATTCATTAATTTATTTTTATTTTTAAATATATTTTATTGATTTTTTACAGAGAGGAAGGGAGAGGGATAGAGAGTTAGAAACGTTGATCAGCAGTCTCTTGCACACTCCGTACTAGGGATGTGCCAGCAACCAAGGTACATGCCCTTGACCAGAATCAAACCTGGGACCCTTGAGTCCTTAGGCCGACGCTCTACCCACCGAGCCAAATTGGTCAGGGCCCATTCATTTATTTTTACCTTTACTTCCCTTGCCTTTGGGGTCAAGTTCATAAAATGTTCCCTATGACCCAGGTCCATAAGTTTGGTGCCTATATTTTCTTCTCTGTAACTTATTATTTTGAATCTTATAGTTATATATTTGATCCATTTTAATTAATTTTTGTACATGGGGACAAGCTGTAATCCAGTTCCATTCATTTGCATGTCGCCTCTCAGCACCATTTATTGAAGAGACTATTTTTACTCCATTTTGTGTTTCTGGCTCCTTTGTTGAAAATTATATCTATATATCTATGTGGTTTCATAGCTTGACTCTCTATTCTATTTCATTGATCTGTGTGTCTGTTTCTCTGCCAATACCATGCTGTCTTGATTATCATAGCTCTGTAGTATAATTTGATGTCAGGTAGCGAGATACCGCCTTTGTTATTTTTCTCATTATTGCTTTGGCTATTCGGGGTCTTTTGTGGGTCCATACAAATCTGATTATTTCATGCTCTATTTCTTTAAAAATATTACATTGGGATTTTGATGAGGATTGCCTTAAATCTATATATTGTTTTGGATAATATTGCCATTTTAACTATACTGATTCTTCTAATCCATGAACATGGGATATTTTTCCATTTTGTTCTGTCTTGTTCAATCTTTTTTAATAATGCTTTGCAATTTTCAGCATATAGGTCTTTCATGTTCTTTGTTAAATTTATTCCTAGGTAATTTATTCTTTTGGTTGAAATTGCAAAGGGAATTGTTGTTTTCATTTCTTTTTCTGAAGTTTTGTTTTTCATATACAATAGATTTTTGCACATTGATTTTGTATCCTCCAAATTGACTGTATTTGTTTACTGTTTCTAAAAGTTTTTTTTTTTTTTAATGGAGTCTAGGGTTTTCTACATACAGAATCATGTTGTCTGCAAAAAGTGACAGTCTTACTTCCTCCTTCTCTATTTGGGTGCCTTTTATTGATTTATCTTGCTTTATTGCTCTGGCTAGGACTTCCAGCATTATCTATCTAAGTAATGAAAGGCTAATATACAAATTGACTGAACAGCAGAATGACCAGTCACTATGATGTGCACCGACCACTAAGGGGCAGATGCTCAACACAGGAGCTGCCTCCTGGTGGTCAGTGTGCCCCCACAGGGGTAGTACCACTCAGCCAGGCTGGCCAGGCACCCCAGCAGGGACCCCCACCCTGAATGGAGTATGGCCAGCCTGAAAACAGCCCTCAGCCCCTCATCCAGGCTGGCCAAGCACCCCCAGCAGGGACCCTCACCCCATGGGAGTGTGGCTGGCCTGCAAACCACCACAGGCCCCTCGCCTAGACTGTCCCAGGCCCCAAGGAAACCCCCCACCCTGATCTGGGACACCCTTCAG
>NW_006295731.1:1081632-1107039 GCF_000327345.1 Myotis davidii
ATTTGGGGGCGAGCACACTGGCACAGGGGGAAGTTGGGGGTTATCAGGCTAGTGGTGGGGGGGCATTTGGGGGTGAGTAGGCTAACAGGCAGAGTGGTTAGGGGCAATCAGGCAGGCAGTCAGGTGAGCAGTTAGAAGCCAGCAGTCCCAGATTGTGAGAGGGATGTCCAACTACCGGTTTATGCCTGATCCCTGTAAACCCGCAGTAGGATATCCTTCGAGGGGTCCCAGATTGGAGAGGGTGCAGGCCGGGCTGAGGGACACTCTCCCTAATTCCCCGCATGAATTTCATGCACCAGGCCACTAGTGCATTTTATAAATCTATTGATAAGATCATGATTTTTATCTTTTCTCTTGTTAATGTTGTTAATTATATTGATTGATTTTTTGTATGTTGAACCATCCTTGTACCCTTGGAATGAACCCCACTTGATCATGATATAGGTGGGTTTTTTTTGGATGTAATGTTGTATTAAATTTGTTAGTATTTTGTTTAGGATTTTTGCATCATATTCATCAGAGATATAGTTCTGTAGTTTTCTTTGTGTTATCTTTGCTAGGTTTTGGTATAAGGGTTATATTGGCCTCATAGAATGTGTTAGGCTTCTTCTTCAGTTTTTTGGAAAGGTTTGAGAAGGACAGGTTTTAAATCTTTAAACATTAGGTAAATTCACTGATGTAGCCACCTGGTCCTGGACTTTTGTTTTTTGGGAGGTTTTTGATGATTGTTTTAATTTACCCACTGGTGATCAGTCTATTTAGATTTTCCAATCTTTGTTATTTAGTCTAGGAAGGTTTTATATTTCTAAGAACTTATCACTTCTAGGTTATTGAATTTGGTGACATATAGTCTTTCATAATATGCTAGTATGATCCTTTGTATATCTGTGATGTCTGTGGTTATTCTCCTCTCTCATTTCTGAATTTGTTTATTATGGGTCTTTTTCCTTTTTTGTTTAGTGAGTCTAGCCAGGTGTTTGTCAGTTTTGTTAATCTTTTCAAAGGACCAGCTCTTTGTTTTGTTAATTTTTTGCATACTCTTTTTATCCTCTATTTCATTTAATTCTGCTGTAATTTTTATTGTTTCCTTTCTTTTTCTGACTTTGGGTTGCATTTGTTCTTCTTTTTCTAGTTGGTTAAGTTGTTTACTTGGGATTTCTTTTGTTTCTTGAGATAGGCCTGTAATGATATAAACTTCCTTCTTATTATTGCTTTCACTGCATCCCAGAGTTTTGATATGTTCTATTGTCATGCTCACTTTTCTCTATATAACTTTTGGTCTCATATTTTATTTGTTCTTTGACCCAGTCATTTATCAGTAGTATGTTGTATAATCTCCATGTATTTGTGGGTTTCTTTACTTCTTTTTTGCAGTTGATTTCTAGTTTCATGGCATCATGGTCAGAAAATATGCTTGGTATAATTTCAATCTTCTTGAATTCATTGATGCTAGTTCTATGACTGAACATATGGTCTATCCTTGAGAATGTTCCATGTGTGTTGGAGAAGAATGTATAATCTGATGTTGTGGGATGAAAGGTTTTGTAAATGTCAATGATATCCATTTGGTCTACTGTTTCTTTTTCTAAAATATATTTTATTGATTTTTTACAGAGAGGAAGGGAGAGGGATAGAGAGTTAGAAACATCGATGAGAGAGAAACATCGATCAGCTGCCTCCTGCACACTCCCCACTGGGGATGTGCCCACAACCAAGGTACATGCCCTTGACAGGAATCAAACCTGTGACCCTTGAGTATGCAGGCTGACTCTCTATCCACTGAGCCAAACCACCTAGGGCTAGTGTTTCTTTTAAAGCTGATATTTCTTTATTTTCTGTTTGGTTGATCTGTCTAGATCTGTTAATGGAGTATTAAGGTCTCCAACTATGATTATGTCTTGATCTTTTTCTCCCTTTAGTTTTGTGACTAATTGTTTTATATATTTTGGTGCTCCCTGGTTGGGTGCATATATATTAAGAAGTGCTATGTTTCCTTGATGTAGTGTCCATCTTTGTCTCTTGTTATCTTGAAATCTATTTTGTCAGATGTAAGTATGGCTACCCCTGCTTTTTGTGAATGCTATTGGCTTGGAAAATCATTTTCCATCCTTTTACTTTGAATCTACCTTTGTCTTTGCAGCTTAGATGTTTCTCTTGTGGGCAGCATATGGTTGGAGTTTTGTTTTTTGATCCACTTTGCTACCTTGTGGCTCTTTCCTGTTTAATTTAGTCATTTACATTTAGGGTATTATTTCTGGATGAGGATTTCCTATAGCCATTTTATCTTTTGTTTTCTGGTAGCTCTGTGCCTCCATTGGTTCCTTTCCTTTGTGTTGCTGTCAGTTATTTTTGTTTGGTGGTATTCCATACTTCTTTCCTATGTTTCCTCTTTTTTTAAGCTATGTGTCCTACTCTGGGGATTTTTGTGTGTGGTTATCATTAGGTTTATAAAAAAATAAAATTGCATATATACAGTAGTTTTTTTTTTCCTTTGAGTGCATCTGACCTTTAACTTCCTTTGCCAGTTATACCTTTACTTCCTCCTTTTTTATGTTTTTGTTGTCATAAATTATCCCTGTTTATGCTGTCAGGTTTTTTTTTTTTTTTTTTTTTTGGTGACCTTACTTTTATTGTTGTGCCCTTATGTTCTTTGTTTAAGGAAGAATAACTTCCTTGAGTATTTCCTGCAATGGAGGTTTTCTGGTGATAAAATCCCTCAGCTTCTGTATGTCTGGACACTTTATTTCTCCTTCTTATTTAAAGGATAATTTTGCTGGATATATTATTCATGGTGAGTAATTTTTCTCTTTCAGATATTTGAATATTTGGTTCCACTCTCTTCTGGCTTGTAGACTGCCCCTCACAGCTTTCTGTTCCTCCAGGCCAAAGGAATCACCTGCTGGTGCCAACTTTCTTCCCTCTCCTGGACAGGTCATGAGTTTTTGGCTGCAGGGCTGCAACTTTGGGCCATCTGCACTTTCTTTCCTTCTCATTTCCCCATTTATTCCCAGTTTCCCACCTTTAGGTGTTTCATTGTGTGGGTCTCCCAGGTATGCATCCTGGGAGCAGGGACTTCTTTGTTTAATTATAGATGGCTAACTTGTTGTAATGCCATCAGAAGAGGAAACGATGCACTCTTATGCTGCCATTCCTCTGATGTCAGCCATCTAAATTACTTTTTCTTGGAGGCTTTACTATTATAAATCTTGGAACTCACATGAAATTCTACTGAATTCCTAGAAATTTTAGCTAAAGGTCACTGGGGTAAAGATGAGAGAAAATTAATTTTTGCCTCCAAATAATGGTGTGTTGGTGTTTATATAAAGAAAAGTATCCTCATTTTGAGAGAATTCCTTGCTGAAATTGTTTATCTTTTTGCTTCAGAAGTTAAACTTTTGCCAATAGCATTCACAAAAAGCAGGGGTAGCCATACTAAGTGAAATAAGCCAGTCAGGGACAGACAAGTGCCATGTGATTTCATTCATATGTGGATTCTAAATGAACAAAATGAACTAACAAGCAACACAGAGAGACTCATAGATAAAGAGCAGGCTGACAGGTGGGGAGTCTGGAGTTTGGGGCTGGAGGATGTGGAAGGATTGAGTAAAAAAAAAAGAGAGAGAGAGAGAAACTCATGGACATGTACAACAGTGTGTTGAATGCCGGGGATATGAGACTGAGGATAGGTGGAGGAGGGTAAAGGGAGGATAAATGGTGTTGGATGGAGACTTGCCTTGGGGTGGGGGGGGGGTGAACATACAATACAATGTACAGATGATGTGATGTGTAGTTGTGCACCTGAAAATTATATAAGTTGGTTAATGCATGTTACCTCAGTAACTTCAAAGAAAAGGAAAAAAATAAACATAAAATAAAATAAAATAATAGAATAAGCAAAATAGAGCTTCCAAGATAGTCTCTCCAGAAATAATGGCTGTTCATTGGAGAAATAGTTATTTTGCATCAAAAGAGCAAATGTCAAAAAACAGAAGTTAGAGTATGGGAGATATTTATTTGGACATTGATCATTCTGATTTTGTGGAAAAAGCTTTGCAAGTCCTGCTGAGGGGAGATAGAAGTGAGTGAGTCACTAGCCTTTCCTCTCCCTCTTTTTCTGTGTCCTCAGTTGACACCTGTGTTTTGAGAGCTGATTTGTCTCTTAGTTTTCTAAAACAGAGGCCTCCAAATCTGTATGATCATGCACTTCATCAAAGACAAATGCTTGAGCAGGTCCATGTAAAAAATACTTATATTTAAATCCCATTATATATTGTATACTAGTATTTGTAAACAAATATGCACACATATGCATTTATTATGGAAATAATTTTTACATTATGAAACATAAAATTTGAAGTTAGTAATGTATGAGATAAAATATACAAATGAATCATATTGTAATACATATTTCTAAAATGCATACAGAAAATTGGAAAAATACACGCTGACCCTTAACATAGTATATCTGAGAGGGAATGTGTCAAGAGGAAAACTGAGAAAACAACTTCATCTTTCACATTATTCATTTCTATATTGCTTAACAGTTTAACAAATACATCTTGGCAACAGTGAGGAAACTTTTTTTTATATTTTATTGATTTTTTACAGAGAGGAAGAGAGAGGTATAGAGAGTTAGAAACATCGATGAGAGAGAAACATCGATCAGCTGCCTCCTGCACACCCCAGACTGGGCATGTGCCCGCAACCAAGGTACATGCCCTTGACCGGAATCGAACCTGGGACCTTTCAGTCCGCAGGCCAACGCTTTATCCACTGAGCCAAACCGGTTATGGCAGTGAGGAAACTTTTTAAGAGACATGCACAAAAAATGATGTTTAAAATATTTATTTACATGAAAAGTTATTCAAATATGCTGTTGAATGAAGAAATACAGTTATATGTACATACTAGAGGCCCGGTATATGAATCCATGCACAGGTGGAGTCCCTTGGGCTGACCTGCAGATATTGGGCCCCAGCTCACACCCCCAGCCTTGCGGCCCCATCTCGTGCCTCCAGCCTCACAGCCCCGCAGCCCCTTCTGGCACCCTGCCTTGGCCTGGTGTGGCCACCTCACCTGCTCCACCATCCTGCCTGCAGGGCAATCAATCTAGCCATCCCCCCTCCCTGCCTGGCTCCCTCAGTGCCTGGGAATTGGGTGGCTGCCCTGCTGCCCACTGCCACCTCCACTGGTCCCTATCTGTGGGGCAATCAGCGGGGTGATCGGCCCCCGCTGGCACCCACCTTGGCCTGGTGCCGCCCACTAACCTGCTCCGCCATCCCACTGCAGTCCTGCTCTCGTCTGGGCCCATTGGGGCCAGCAGCGTCTCCACTGCCGCCCTGCTGCCAGCACTGCATTGCTGACATCCCCCTGGTGGTCAGTGCACATCATAGCAAGTGGTTGAACTCAGTCTCCCAGTCAAACAACCACCTGAGGGGACAATTTGCATATTAGGTTTTTACTATGTAGGGTATGTGTATATGCATGCATAAAAAACGTGTTTAAAGCACATGTACCATCATTCTAACAGTGAACATATATAATGTGCTGTCTTCTATATATTTTATAGTCTCTGTTAAGCTCCTTTGATGTCATTTAAAAAAAAATACATTAACTTCAAAGACACCTGTTTGGTTTCATAAACATAATCACATAGTCTCATACATGCACACACATACAAACACATAGAGGACTATTAAATTTATGTGTCAAAAAAGATGCTATTTTTAAAGCAGTGATTCACACTGTTCTGAAATATATATGGATTAGCATAAACTAAGTAACATAACATGAGAATATTTTTGAAAATTTACGTATATTTTATGGGAGGGGGGTTTCTCTCTTCCCGCGACCAGCGTAGAAAGAGAGAACGCGGGGGTTCATGAAATCCTGAATAGAATGCGAGGAGGTTTAAGGAAAACTGAAAAAACACAAGACAGAAATAGAGTGAAAGCTGGGCCTGGGTGTAGCGTCTGCCCTCTGATGGAGGGACAGACGCAGAGAACGTCAGCACCGCAAACAGATTTATTTATACTCGAATAACAGGAAGTCACATCACATCTGGGTGGGCCTTGAGTTCCTGGCGACATCATGAGATCCACCCCCTTAACACTGGACAAGAAGGTCAAATTGAGTGGCGTCCCAATCTCTTGATTAGGTCCGCACCGATGGCGTGGCTCTGCCTTGGCTCTGAGTTTCAGCCGACATATTTAAACCGAGTGTTTTTGCCAGCGGCCCTTAACATATTTGGTGTACAATATTATATTAGTTTCAAGTGTACAATATAGTGCTTTAATATTTATGTACCTTACAATGTGATCATGTCACTAATTCTAGTAATTATCTGTCACCAAGCAAACATCATAATATTATTGACTATATTCCTCTTCATCTTTTTCACCAATCCCCCACTCTCCAACCCTGTAGCAATCATCAGTGTCATCTGTTTCCATGAATCTGTGTTGTTATTTTTGCTTTGTTTTTCTTTTTAAGAGTCTACATGAAGTGAAATTATAAAATATTTGTCCTTTTCTGCCTAACTTATTTCACTTAAAATAATAATCTCTGTTACCATCCTTATTTTCACAAATGGCAAGATTTCATTATTTTTTATTGCTCGGTAATATTCCATTGTATACATGTACCACATCTTCTTCACCTATTCATCCATCAATGGACACCTAGATTACTTCCATATCTTAGCTATTGTTAATAGTGCTGCAATTAATATAGGGTGCATGTATCTTTCAAATTAGTGTTTTCATTTTCTTCAGATAAATATCCAGAAGTGGCATTGCTGAATCGTATGTTAGAACTAATATTTTTTTTCAGGAATCTCTGTACTATTTACCATAATGGCTATGGAAACATAATTGAAGTTATATGAAAATATTTTGATATACAGCAGGAAGGAAATAAACATATCTACAATATAGATGAAATTTTCATTTAGCTTTTAGAATAGCATACATTATAGAGTTGGAAAACTTATTAATAAAACCTATTTAATTGGTTTGATTTCTTTCTTGCTGTGTATTTTATGGATTGGCATTACATGTGCACTTTACCTGGATTACTACATGGATGTCATTTGAACCCTGGAAGAGCAGTGCAGCTCAGAGGTGTTGAGCAAAGTAAGGACTGTGTTGGACAGAAGTTGAAGTGAGAATCAAGATCTACAGTAATCTGTGTAATAGTTTGTAAGACTGTTTACATTTTGTGAAGCATATTTCTATAATCATTTTATGTCGGGATTTTGTAGTACAATTGATTTTCTCCTTGCTCTACAATTGCTTATTACTATAGCTTCTTACTACAGCCACAGATTTGGTATTGGGAAGCAAAAAAGTATTTTAAACCACAATATAGGAATAAAGATATGCAGGTCCCAACTGAAGGCCTGTACCTCAAGCAATCTACTTGTGAAAAAATATGTAACATTTACAATAACCAATTTTAAATGTACAGTTTAGTATTATGTACATTCATGTCATTGTGCAAACATCACCACCATTCATCTCCAGAACTTTATTCATCTTCTAAAATTGAAATTCCTTACCCATTAAATAATAACTCCCCATTCCAACCTCAACCCAGTTCCTGGAAACTACCATTTTACTATCTGTCCCTACGAATTGTACTACTCTATAAATTTAATGTACTTTAGTACACATGAAAGTGAAATCATAAATTATTGTTCCTTTTGTGTCTGGCTTATTTCACTTAGCATAATGTTTATGAGATTTAGCATTGTTGTGGCATATGTCAAAATCTTCTTCCTTTTTTAGGCTGGATAATTTTACATTGGATGTATATAGCACATTCTGTTTATTAATCTCACAATGGACATGGGTTATTTGCACATTTTGGCAATTATGAATAATGCTGCTGTTAACATAGGTATACAAATATTTATACAAGTCCCTGACTTGAATTATATTTTTAACCTTTAATATTCCACCAGACTGTTTTCCATACTGGCAGCTCTAGTTTACATTCCTACCAGCAGTGCACAAGGGTTCCAATTTCTCCATATTCTTGCCAAAGTTTGATATTTCCTGCTTTGTTTTCTTTTTGAACAATAGCCATTCTAATAGTAACTAAAATAGCATTGTAGCTTTAAATTGCATTTTCCTAAAGATTAGTGACCTTGAGCATATTTTCTGAGGCGCTGCGATGTCTAATGTCTGTGAAAATTAGCAAATTTTCCTCTCTGCCCTATAAAAACCATATTATACTGCTGAGTAAAGGGCCTTTGTTGGGATGAAAATGGAAGCAAAAATAATGAGACAGGAAATGCAACCTGCTTCTCTCTCCTCTTGATTTCCTAACCCCTTATGGCATTATCATTGATTAACCCAAACAGGAAAAAAGAAATAAAATCAGTTTCTGAGTGTTCTGCCTACAGTACCTGTGCACACTCTAAGCCTTAGACTCTAAAGAATGTTGCTTGAAAAAATCAGATATCCCTATCTACCATCTGCTTACTATTTAAGCATATTTCATACAAGGAAGTCAGCAACAAGTACTGAAAAGACTGTGCATCTCTACCAAAGCATAATTGATAAAAATACTAGCTGCAACTTCAACAATATTTACTAGTAGGCACCCAAACAACATGAAACAGTCTGTTAAAGGTCCTGTGATACATGTTACAGGTAAAGGGAAGCCACATGTAGATTTAAATTATTGGTGGAAAAAGATACAAATATTCCTGCAGAGAACTGGTTTCCAAAGTGATGCTCAGCTATGTAGGTGTTGAGAAAGATGGTGATGTATTGGAGCCACAAAGATAACATTAGATTTTCCAAACTTTTAAAATATAATCCTTTATGACAGAGATCAGCAAACTATGGACTGATGCTATTGCACCATAGCTACTCTAATTTTTTGATGTCTAAGGCTGCTTTCTTCTAAATTAAAAATATGTTTTTATTGATTTCAGAGAGAGAGAGAGAGAAAGAGAGAGAGAGAGAGAGAAACATCAATGATGAAAGAGAATCATTGTTCAGCTGCCGCCTGCAGGTCGCCCACCAGGGATCAAGCCCTCAACTTGGGGTTCATGGGTCAATGCTCAACCACTGAGTGACACTGGCTGGGCTATGGCTGCTTTCTTGTTACCATGGCAGAGGTAAGTTGGGACAGAGACATGTATAGACCCAAAATATAGGGTATCTAATATCTGGCATTTCACTTAGAAATTTTACCAGCTCCTGTTTTATAACAAGTTTGTATGTATTTTTTAAAGTGTGAAAAGGTTATTATGCTATGTAGTTATATAATGACATATGATACCTCTTTCAAATACTAGACGAAACATGCTTAAACATGGATTCTTGCTAAGAAAAGTACAGAGACCTCTGGTTTTTTAAAACAATATCAAACGGCCCACCTAGTATAGGGCTCCTATCATCTTTTTTTTGTTTGTTTGTTTGTTTTATTTTTTCTTTGTTAAGTTCTTTTTTTTTTTTCAAATTTTATTTTTTATTACAAAGGGTATTACATATGTGTCCATTTTTTTCCCCGCCCTAGACAGTCCCCTAGCCTCCCCTATTCCCCAGTGTCTTATGTCCATTGGTTAGGCTTATATGCATACCTGCAATTCTATCAGAGCTGTCTGCCAGGAGATAATAGCATAGAGTTATCATTAAAACCAAAATGTTACCGTATTTCCAGTATTAGTGTCACATTGCACTGAAACTGAGATATGTGCATTCACTGTCAGAGTCAGATTCATGCTTAAGAGTTGAGCCACTCCGACTAATGCATGAACAAAAGCACTTTAAAAAACATACTGGCAACCTTTAAAAAGCAGGTATTTTGTGGAGCAACGCTTTTAAACAATGGATTGTTTATAGGCTCAGATTTCCCATCAGACCCACTCTCAGGATTAATTTAGAACCAATGATACCACTTGTGTGGCCCCAAAGGGTCACCAAAATCTACAAGCCTCCTAAATTACCCCCAATGATCAGTTCCCCCAGTTGACCACTGCACTCAAGGACAGGGAGCAGCTCTCAGAGATGCCCTTCACTGAGTGGCTTTGGACTGACTGCTGTGTCAAGAGGTCTCTTGTTATTTTCCTCCACAGGCAATAGAGATACACTCAGTGCTACAAAAGTTATGTCACGATAGTTCTTCCTTCTTTCTTTTTTATTTATTTAAAGTATTACATATGCCTCCTTTTCCCCCCATCAACCCCTCCTCGGCCACTCACACCCCACAGGACATGCCCCCACTGCCCCAGTGTCCACGTGTATTGGTTATTCTTATATGCATGTATACAAGTACTTTGGTTGATCTTCGACCTCCCCTCTCCCCCACCCCTTCCCTTCCCTCTGAGGTTTGAGGGTATGTTCAATGCTTCTCCTTGCTGAATCTATTTTTGTTTATCGGTTTATGTTCATTATATTCCAGAAATGAGTGAGATCATGTGGTATTTATCTTTCTCCAACTGGCGTATTTTGCTTAGCATAGTGCTTTCCATTTCCATCCACGCTGTTGTTGTTTTTACAGCAGCATAGTATTCCATTGTGTAGTTACCACAGCTTTTCATCCACTTATGTGCTGATGGGCACTTTGGCTGTTTCCAAATCTGAGCTATTGTCAATTGTGCTGCTATGAATATAGAGGTCCATATATCCTTTCTGATTGGTGTTTCTGATTTCTTAGAAGAATCCACAAAATATCAGACATATGTCAAAGCAGTATCTTTACCGATACAGCTCCTAGGGCAATGGAAACTAAGGAGAAAGAAAAAAAAATGGGACTACATCAAAATAAAAAGCTTATGCACAGCAAAAGAAACCATCAACAAACAAGAAGTAAGACCAATGCATGGAAAAACATATTTCTCAATTTTTCTATGATAAGGGTTTATTCTCCTAAATGTACAGGGAACTCATACATCTTAACAAAAGGAAGATAACACAATCAAATAACGGCCAAAGGACCTAAATAGACACTTTTCGAAAGAGGACACACAGAAGGCTGAGAGACATATGAAAACATGCTCAAAGTCACTAATCCTCAGAGAGATACAAATCAAAATGATAATGAGGTACCATCTCACACCTGTCAAATAGCTATCAACAAATCAACAAATGACAAGTGCTGGGAAGGATGTGGAGAAAAAGGAACCCTCTTGCACTGGTGGTGGGAATGAAGACTGATGCAGCCACTGTGGAAAACAGTGTGGCGTTTCCTCAAAAAATTAAAAATGGAACTCCCATTTGACCCAGTGATCCCACTTCTAGGGTATTTCTCTTTTAAAAATATTTTTAAAATTAATTTCAGAGAGGAAGGGAGAGGGAGAGAGAGATAGAATCATCAATGATGAGAGAGAGCCATTGATTGGCTGCGTCCTGCATGCCCTCTACTGAGGATTGAGCCTGCAACCTGGTCATGTGCTCTTGATTGGAATCAAACCTTCAGTCCACAGGCTGACGCTCTATCCGCTGAGGCAAACTAGCTAAGGTTCTCCTGAATTTCAGGCAGTGGACCCTTATGCACAAAAGACCATGTCAGTTCCTAACACCGTTTTATTACCTCACCCTCCAGGCATAAATCAGCACAACACAAGTCAATGAGAAACATCCTTGGCCCTTGAGTCACAAGATGAATATATGTTTTCCATGACACATTAATTTTATAATTAGATCTTCAACATCATACCAGACCTCATAGTCTCACATGTGCCTTTCAGTGCTACAACTGAATGAAGTAGAAGAGAAGGGATCACAGTCGGACATTTTAATGATTCTATGCAGAACAGAGGGACAAAGCAATATATGGGAAAGGGTTCTTCCCCCTTTGATTAGCAGTAACTTGTGATCAAAGACACTCTTTTGTAACAGGCTGTCCTGAGAGTGAGTCTGTTGCTGTGGGTGGAATGCCCACGAGCCCTCAGGATACTTTGAATAAACACTATAGTTGGTGAAGGCAGAGCTATCAGACCCTCCAGGAACCGAGGAAGGCAAGCCTTACATGGGGTTAATGTCTTGGCCAAAACACACAGATAAGGTCAATATATGAAAAATATATACGAAGATAATAGCAAGAAGGAAAAGCGTCCTGATGAGAGATTGAACTCACACAGACTGCCCCGTGCTAGTAGTACTGACCAATGAATTTGAACTAGTGACATTTCTGAATCTGCTTACCTCAGTCAATGCTGGAATCTACATGTATTATGCCAGTGCATAAGGATGTTTAGCTATTTTACCCATAAGATATGGTATATTAATAATTTTAAAAATAAACTTAATGAGGGTTGAGAAGGAGCACACAAATTAATCAGTGTCCACAAATATAGACAGTTCCTGTCACACACACAAATTCTGCTGAGAGAGGCACAACTGAACCATGATGGTTCAGAATAAAGAAGCAAAAGAGAAAAATCCCCTTTGCTGTTAACCCTGGGGTCTCTTATTGAAGAAGCCATCACACTCTTCCTGGGATACACAGGCGTAAGGCCAAATGGGACAGAGTCATGCAGGTACCTGAGTGAAGGAAAGTTTTCATGCTTCTCTGTGAGGAACAAACAAAGATAGGTATCACAACCTCCATTCCAGCTTTTATATTTCCTCATGTACTGAAACAAGGTATTTTCATGGATATGCTTTTCATCACAGAATAATTCATTAAGTTAGGTGAGGTTTGAGTGTGGCTCTGCTACTTAAGCAGTATGTGGCTGTAAGCGCTTTCTTTAGCTGCTCTGTTTCCTAGTCTCCTTTCTGACAAATAAATATATTTTCAATACATGTAGGAATTAGATGTCACAAACATATACTGTGTTTCTTCTGGAATATCAAGGATAAATAAAGCTGTCAAAAATGTCCAAGTTTGTTTCTGGTAATATTGAGGTCCATCTGGTCCAGGAGAACATTAGATTTCAGTATAGGAACGCTGACCTCCTTGTTATTATTTAAATTGTAATCAGATAGTTAATTATTATCTAAAATTTTACATGTGCTGCATTGGGTGCAAAATTAAATTTATTGTACCTTCTACTCCATAATAGGGAATCATTAAAAAGACAATAGCTAGTGAGTAGTGAAAGTTACCTTTTTCAATAGTCAAGAGATGCAAATGAAAAATCATCCCATATTTTCACCTCTTAAGACTGATA
Organism: Myotis davidii; assembly: GCF_000327345.1. Lineage (NCBI taxonomy): Eukaryota > Metazoa > Chordata > Mammalia > Chiroptera > Vespertilionidae > Myotis > Myotis davidii. Next base: position 1,094,762 of record NW_006295731.1, read on the forward strand.
GAAGAGGAAGAAGAAAAAGGAAGAAGAGGAAGAGGAGGAGGAGGAGGAGGAGGAGAATAGCAAAGGAGGAATTATTCAAGCTCTGAAGAATCATACACCTGGGAGAGAGTTGCTATTTCCCAAGGTTACTCAGGTGGGATATGGAGCACCAGCATTGGAATTTAGGTTACTGAACCACCAAAATATTTGTCACTTTAGGAATGCTCACTGAAAATGCTAAAAAAAAAAAAAGATGTAAAAATATCATTGTAAATATTTAAATCTCTCTACCTCAGTTTTTATTTCTCTTTTTTCTACAACTAAAAGAAAAATATTTTTTAGTTCTACCACCAGACTGAAAAATACTTTATTTTTTATATTTATATTACTTAGAAAATGTAAATCATGTGGCTGCTTTATTTTCTACAACTTTCTAAACATACAAGTTTTTTCTGATAAAAATTATGCATAGCTTAATATAAACAAACTAGAGGCCCAGTGCATGACATTCATGAACTGGGGGAGGGTGTCCCTCAGCCAGGCCTGCACCCTCTCGCAGTCCGGGACCCTTCAGGGGATGTCTGCCTGCCACAGAGGTGGGAGAGGCTCCCTCCACCACAGCTGCACTTCCCAGCCATGAGCCCTGCTTCTGGATGAGTGGTGCTCACCTTGATGGAGCACACTGACCACCAGGGGCAGCTCTTGTGTTAAGTGTCTGCCCCCTAGTGGTCAGTGCACGTCATAGCAATGGTTCAATCTATGTGCATATGAGGCTTTTATTATATAAGATAATGGGAAAATATCTTACAAAAATAAATGTCTGAATGAACTGGCACAGGACCCAATGGCCCCTTCTCAACATATCCTGTACTACTAAGTTTCTATATAACTTCCAGTAATTTTATTTTATGTACCCGTGTTGTCTGCAAGAACAAAAATGGCATCAGGTGTTAAACCAGTTGAGCCAGACCGGAACTTGATCTTGAGTTCTGTACTTGAGTTTTGGCTAAGAAAGAATTCAGAGCTAAGACTTAAAGTATAAGAGAAAGTTTATTTAGAAAGTCACAAAGGTAGAATAAGTGAGCAGTAGAAGAAATGGGCTCAGGAAACAAGTTACAGAAGCAGAAGAATGGGCCCAAGGAGCTTAGGAGGGAGAGGAGTAAAGGTAATGTGCCTGGGGGAAAGAGGAGAGGGTCAGGAAAGGTGCTGGCATGTTTCCTAAGAGGGAGAATGCTGAGTCCTCCCTCCTAAGAACTTTTAAGGGTGGGTATTTTAGGGGAGATCCCAGGGGAGGATCTCAATAGAATATTCATCAGCTTTCCAGGTGTGTCCTTTCAGGTTCCTGCTCTCCACTGATTGGTCAGCACCAGGACAGGTGGTCATTAGTCATGCAGCTGGTCCTGAGGTCAGCCATGGCATCTCTTGTCTGGTTTTGCTGTTTTTCTGAGCATGGAGCTGAAGCACAACTGAGGCCATTTGGCATACAAAAACAACCTATCAGGTAGAATATTCCAGTGCACAGAGATTATTTCCCAGGAGTTAGTCAAAGTCTGGTTCAAAAGACAGTTCTTTCTTTGGAATATGCAGTGTTTGAGGAAATCAGGCTAGCTGAGTTCATTCTTTGTGGGGAAGCATGAGACTTGGTTGGAAAGTTTGTAAGGAGGACATTCTGATAAAAAGGAAGTGTGTAGAAGGCCTTCTGCCCTGTTTATTGGAATTTTGAGTTAGGGGAGACTTAGGGGAGTGCTGAAGGTGGTGCCCTTAATTATTTCTTGACCTTTCCAACAAGTCTGTGCACCAGCAGACCCCTGGGTATTTGCTGGAATCCTTATGCTTAATCTTTTGGGTGTCCTCTCTTAAAGGACATTACAAAACACATGTGTCCTCCCAATATTACTTGCTGATTATATCTAAAAGATAAACTTTATCTCATACTGCTGCTACAATAAAAGCCTAACAAGGCAGACAATCGAGGCTGCCTGGTTCCTTTAGCCAAGCCATCCCTTAGCCCTCTCTTTCACAGGAAATATTGTGTCAGAGTAATCCATTCATCCGTCACTTGGGGTCTGCTGGTCAACCCTGGCAATTCTTTCCTGTTCAGTCATCTTTCCAGACTCTAGATGTAGGCCCTCTTCCAGCGAAACTATCACATTTTTTGTGTATCTACCTTCAGTATAACATTTATATGACAGATACAGCAACAGTTTCAGCATGATATGCCTAACAGTTGGAGTACCAGTGGTGGGAAGGAATATATTTAATGAATTAACTAACCCATCTTATAAAAAATGTTTTCATATTTTATACTAATTTCATTACTCATTTCCCCCATTAATTTAACATTATTTGTACCTTGTAATATACTTCTACAGAAATATCTAACCTAGAAAATAGCTGATGTTTGCCAACTAAATCCAGCTCTTCTACAATCGAGTCATTTCTCATAACCTGAGAAGGCTTTCACTGAATCTCCCAATATATTTGACTATTAGTGTTGGCATTGTTATATGACTTATTTACCTAAGGCAGTTGCTCAAGTTGAGGCCATTCCCTAGGGGAAGTGAACTTATTATGTGATGTCTGCTGCTTTATTCCCCTCAGAAATCCATTTTTTTTTAGTACTCCATTTAGTATCTTTCCATCCACAAAAACAAGGGTAATACATATTTGTGCACAACATACTGTGGTATGTTGTAAATGCTGCTGCTATACTTCATCCATTATAACTGTAACCGGATAATCAATGGGTCCAGGCTGCCCGTCGCTACTTGGGCCAATTAAGCAGCGATACGGTTGAATCATATATGACTGTTTATTCCAATACTGCCAGCACTATGGGAGAGCAGCAGGTCGTCCACAAAAATCTGCTCTGCCCCACCATAAACCAGCTGCTTATATTGGTTGTAAGGACAAGGACAACATGGGAAGTAGGCAAAAGGTATGCTAGATGGGCAATTCACATGTAATGGGGGATGGAAATTTGCAATGGCCTCCACGTATGCAGAGGTCTTCAAAGGGTTTAGTGATAAGCAAAGGGTTTAGTGATAAGCAAAGGGCTGGGGCCTCTAGTTTCTGGCTCTGGTTTCTGCAACATTTGTTAATCCTCCCATGATAATAGGCAGCTCTAAATGGAGAGGATGGGCTGCATTTCCAGGTGAGCTCCCAGGTCTGGAGTGTAGCTGCCAGCCAAGTTAGAATGTGTCTTCTTTAATCAGAATTAAACAATCATGGTCAACAGAGCATGATTAATATTTCTTATAATTCTGGCTGGTTCCCAATATTCTATTTCTGCCCCTATCATAGCCAGGGATGTTTCCAATTATTGATCACCAAGGTTTATAGTTACACACTGATTAGACTTCCAGGAGCTATATACTCCACAGATCAATGGCTCAATAGGGAATAGTTCATGGAAAATCCCTCCCAAATTATATCTTTGTAGTAGATGCAACCTGAAAAATAAATGATAGCACATTAATATTTCTATCCAGTCATTAACTTTAGGACCCATTTCCTCATACTGTATGACCAAAATGTGTCCCAAAGCAATGCCACTCAGGTTTCCAGGTTTCCATTTGATCTTGTCAAGATAAAAAAAAAAAAAAAACAGGAGTCGTCTTGGAAAATATATGACTTCACTCTTTTGAGCATTAGGATATAATTTTGCTAAGAGACAATATAATTTTCTTGCTCTGAGCCTCTCTCAAGATACCAGTTTAATATTGTATTTCCTTTATTCCATAATCCAATTAATCATTTCTTTAACATCAACTATTATTACTTTTTCTTCATTTTTCATTGCTTTTTACCAAAACCTTTTCCATCTTTGGAAGGAATGTTAAGTTTAGTCATTGTGATAGTCTTGATTATCAGCAGCAATTCAAGGCTAAGGCAGCTTCATTAACTGCCAACTCCAAGTTTGCCAGATGAAGTGAAGGCATAGTTCATTTCATCAGACCCTTAGGAATATTGACATAAAGTTTCTTGCTTAGGGATCATCCTTGCATATGGTATGTGCAGCCTTATTCCAGCACCACTGAGTCAGATAGGAAAAAAATAGTTGACATGATTTGGTGAAACATTGTATAGATGCAAGTGGAATATATTGATGATCAGCCAATCTCTTCTTTGCTGCAGCTACACTTATTTTATGGACCCAGGTGGTCATCTCAGATAAGTGCACCAGGATGTCCACTTGCCGATTCCAATCACCTTCTGATTTAGGAAGGAAGTTCTTCAATGTGCATCTCAAATTCACATAGTGATTTCCATAGGGCTGTGATACATACAGCATTCCTTTAATAGTCCAAGTTTCCATTGCCCATCTACCTGACCACATGGCCAGGACATTGGCCACCTCTATATTCTAACTATTCCATGCCCAGACTTTTAAAACTTTATTGTTTAATTCTTCCATCACTCCCATTGAGCTGATTTACTCTTCAGAGTTTTTCCATCTAGTAGGTTATATAGCAACAGCTTTCTAAACAGGATGTTTCTCATTCACCTTGTAACTGACATCCATAAACCAAGCAGCTATTTGTTGCTCAGTTGAGCACTGTGCATAGAACATCACCCATGTGGCAATAGGATCTACCAGTTCCTCAAGTGATTCCAAAATCAGCCTAAGGGAAAAGAAGTTCCTTAAGCATGAATACAATGAGTATATCCTTGTATTCTTTCATTAACATGTTCCTTCTAAACACTGCTTTTCTTATCAGGCATTACCTACGATATATTTGGGTAATGTTTTCAAAATAATTTTATGTTCTCCAGTCATAGGAACAGTTTCAATAAGTGTCCAATAGCAAATCAATAATTGTCTCTCAAACAGTGTGTAGTATACTTCCATGACTAAAATTCTGGCCCAAATTCCAGTGGTAACTGAAGGGCAGCACTCATGGGCTTTGCCATAGGCTCCAGTTTGCATAAGTGCAAGTTTCAGATACTTCCAAATCATATTTGATTGTGTATCTTAAAGGCTCAAAATCACTAACTGGGCCACTGCTTTTTGCATTTCAACTTGATATTGTTCAGGCCCCTATTCAAATTTGGCCATCTTACATATGGCTTTATGGAATGGAGCTAAAAATAATCCTAGGGTGGAATATACAGCCTCCAAATTTCAAAAAATCCAACCAGATGCTATGTTTTTTATTTATTTTTAGGGTTAAGCAGTGACAGCATCTTATTTCAGTTATCAATTGAATGCCTCAGTGCAACCCCCCTTTGAATGTTTTTCCTACAAATTTCACCATTTGGAAAGACCCTTGGATCTTTGCTGGACTTATCAATTAGCCTTTGTTGGTCATTTGTGTCACCACTGCATTTAAGTAAGTTGAATCTTGCTCTTCAATTTCTAATGATGTGTGCCAACCAAGGAAGTTCACTTGAGCCTTGGGGGATTTTACTGGAGGTCAGTCACATAGGCATGCAGTACCCTTGTGACTGATCACAGCTACTCAGATTCTATTCCATCCCCCAGAGCACAAATAGGCCTTCACAATAAATCACAGTGTTAGGGTAAACTAAACTGGTCAAATAGGTACAGCATGGGCCCCGGACTCAACATATGAAGGCAAATTTATCAGATTATCCCAAGGGCACAGAGGTTACTCCTTCCCCCTCCCAGGACCCAGCCTATGGCCAGTCCAAAAGACAAACCCTGCTTTGGAAAATACATGGTTTGAATAATCCCAGCTTGCTGAGTTAACATTTTCCTGTCCAAAATAAAATTAACATAGAGAACAAATGTTCATGTTTCCAAGTTCATGTACAATAATTTAAATGTTTCTAAGTGCCATCAGGAAATAAAATGTCCAAAAGGAGGAGTCTTTAATCCTTATGGTTTTAACAAAAATGATTCATTTTTCACTTTTTCTTATAAGTAAAAAACAAAGTTCACTAAACAAAAAGTTTTATGTTATCCAAAAGATTGGTACTCCTTGCAAAATTATTAATTTAGAAGCTAAATTCTAATAATCTCTGCCCTTTTGGTTAGTTAACACATACCTAAAGGAAAAAAAAATACAAGGTATATAGGATTTTCTTTAAATAAGTGCATGTTTTATAAAATGATCCCCATGAACACCAAGAACATGGGGGAAAATTTTTTTCTCACTTTTATCCCAGATCACTCATGAAATTTCAAGCTATTATCTTGGAGCTTCTTGTATGATATAGCCTGTGAAATTTAAAGGCACTTGGAATTTCTGAAAAATAAAGGGAAAGGAAACTTCTTTATTATAGTAAAAAGAAAGTGCATAATGGTCCTGTGTAATAAAAGTAGGCTGGCTACTCTGGCACCATATTGACACTATGTGACTACTAGAATTGCCTTGTATAACTAAAAAACATTGATAATTAATTGTTTAGTATTCAATATGTAAGACAATTTAGAAAGATTTTTTCAACTTCATTAAGTTACTATTTTTTAAAAATAAGTAACACCCATTTTTGTAGGTGAATTTTTAATGCATAATGTTAAAATTTAAAATACTAAAAAATTTTATAAATGCATAAACTTAACCTTAAGTTTCCTAAAAAATGAAAAACATTAGTCTTCTTTCTCATATACCAAATTTTATTCTATGTGCAGCAATGAGAATTTAATTGAAATTATTAAAGGCTAGCTAGGCTTTCCCTGCAAGTTGTCAGGCTATTTTTGAACAAAAAACAAGGTAAGTGTATGAGTAATTGGTGACTCAACTACTTCCAGCTATACTCATGAGAAGTTAGCAATTTATCCCAAGTAACAGAAGTCTCAGTCATAACTTCTTCAATAAAATATATCACCTTCCCAAACATATGCACACATATGCTCACACAGTCACAGAGATGATAGACCCTCCAATAGGGCTGTTAATAGATGTAGTTTTGCCACATTTCCTGCATGTAAATATCCCTAAAACCTGTTTCTACTTCCATTTATTAAATAACATTTCCCAGTTGTCATTATACAAGAATATCAAAATAACAATCAGCTTGACATTCGCTTTCTGTGAAAACAGATAGAAATTCATCCTCAGAATTAATACAATAAATGAATAAGATGATAGTGGTTATAATGCAATTCTAAAACAATTGGAATAGGAAAAAGGTATTTTGACACTGTAGGTTAAAATAGACAAATGATAATCATTCTGGCTTTCCCATCAGACAAATCAAACCTGTTTCAATCTCCATTCAGGAACGCCTTAAAACATAAAATAACAAATATTTGTACTGAAAGGGATCCCAAATTCCATAAACCCCCCACCCAATCCAGTGAAAATACTTAATAGCTCCAGATAACCCAGAATGTGGCCCGAGATACATTCTTTTCATGACACCTTAAATTTACCATCAAAATCATAGCCTTGCACCACAGCTAAGTGGCTCACACTTGACTCACAATTCTAAAACTGAATGCCTGAAAGAATGCATGAATGAATGAGGGAGAAGAGAGTATGTTAACATCTAAATGTTGAGATGACTCTGAGGAAACAGAGTCTGAGTAATATGGAAAAGTGAAATTTTCCTTCCACTAACATCTCCAATTGAATCTTATAGAATGAAAAAAAGTATGAAAAACACCATTAGTTAAGAGATAGTTTGACCATATTTATTAAGGTATAACATTAACCGGTTTTAGTATATAATCCAATGATTTTTATGAAACTCACATAGTTATGCAACCATCACCACAATCTATACATTCTATTGAATTTTAGAACATTCTGACATCAAAAAGATCCTATCTTCCCATTTGCAGGCAATTCCTGCTCCCAACTTCAGACCCAGACCTAGACAACTACTAATTGATTTGCTTTTTCAGGATATCTAATCTAATAAAAGGAAAACATGCAAATTGACTGTACCTTTGCTATGCCTTAAGCCATGCCCACCAACCAGAGAGACTATATGCAAATTAACCCAACCAAGACAGCGGCCGGCAGCCACAGAGCTGGAGCGAGCAAGATGCTTGGTTGCTCCAGTGATGGAGAAAGCCAAGCTTCCTGCCTGCTGAGGCCAGGTGTGAGCTCCACTGAAGGCAACAAAGTTTCAATTATAGGTGATAAATAAACTCCAGATACCTGCTTTCAGCTGGCTGTGACCACAGAGCTGGAGCGAGCAGAAGGCGTGGTTGCTCCAGTGATGGAGGAAGCCAAACTTCCCGCCTGCTGTGGCTGGCTCTGAGCTCCACTGAAGGCAACAAAGTTTCAATTATAGAAGGTAAATAAATCCCAGAATAAAAAAGAAAAAAAGGAGAGGCTGGCAGAATGGCCAAACCTCCATGGGGTGAGGGTCCCAACTTGGGTGGGGGCTTGACCAGCCTGCAAACACCCATCAGCCCCTCACCCAGGCTGGCCAGGCATTCCAGCAGGATCCCCACCCTGATCTGGGACACCCTTCAGGGCAAACCAGCTGGCCTCCACCCATGCACCGGGCTTCTATCCTATATAATAAAAGGATAATATGCAAACAGACCCTAACAGCAGAACGACTGCTTGCACCCGCTACCAGTGCCCGGCACGGGCCCCCGATCACTAATGTTGACTTTGTGCACGCCAGCCACTGTGCTAAGGACTTAAGAGCAGTTTTTAATTTAATCGCTAAATCACCCTATAAAGTAGAAATTAGTATTAGAGTGAACGACCAAATAACTGGTCAACCAGTTGCTATTATGTGCACTGACCACTAGGGGACAGATGCTCAAAGCAGGAGCTGTGTGCTGATGGTCAGTGCACTCCCACAGCGGGAGCACCACTCAGCTGACTGACAGGCGCCAGACGCCAGGTTCATGGCTGGCAAGTACAGCTGTGCGTGCAAACCTCTCCCACCTCTGTGGCAGTGCTATGGAGCCATGGCAGGTGCAGTGGTGCTGGGATGAGTAGGAGCAGCATGGCGCCTGGCCTGGACTTGGACTCCTCCCCAGATGCCTGCCACTTTGTGCACTACTACATCCCTTGGGGGATGTCAGACTGCTAGTTTTGGCCTGATCCCTGCAGGCCCAATCCAGACAGGAAGGAAGCTAATCCCCACAGGCCCGATCCAGACAGGAGGGAGCCCGATCCTGTGCATTAAACATATGTCTCCTGGTGTTCAGGGCACGTCATAGCAACTGGTTGACCGGTTGTTTGGTCGTTTGGTCATTCGGTTGTTTAGACTTTTACATATATAGACTAGAGGACTGCTGCACAGATTCGTGCACTGGTGGGGTCCCTCAGCCTGGCCTGCAACCTGTCACAACCCGGGACCGCTCAGGGGATGTTGGATGGCTGGTTTGGCCCTATCCCCACAGGCCTAATCCAAGCAGGAGGTCATGGATTGTGTGAGGGCGCAGGCCAGGCTGAGGGAACCCACCAGTGCACCATGCACTGGTCCTCTAGTTTCATATAAATTGAAGCATACCATACAGGATCTTTTGTGACTAGTCTTTTACACTTAGCTTAATGTTTCCATAGTTCATACATGTTGTAGCATTTACCAGTATTGTCTTCCTTTCACAGTTTAATAATATCCCACTCTACAAATGTAAGACATTTTCTTTTTGACATTGAAAAGGTTTATGATTTTATCTTGAATGAGTAGAAAAATACTGACAAGCATGGAGAATCAATGATACAACAAACACACCTGGATGTCTACTCAGAATTGATAAACAACATTTCTTATGTGGTAAGAACACTTACAATGCCTCCCTACTAAACAAATTTTTATTTTATTATTTTATTTTATTTTACTGATTATGGTATTACATATGTCTCCTTTTACCCCTGTGCAACCCCCCAGCACATGCTCTCATCCCCGTAGTGTCTGTGACCACTGGGTATGCTAATATGCATGCATACAAGTCCTTTGGGTGATCTTTATCCCCACCCTCCCCTGCCTTCTCTCTAAAGTTTAACAGTCTGTTCAATCCTTCTCTGTTTCTGGAAAAATTTTTGTTCATCAGTTTATGTTGTTCATTATATTCCACAAATAAGTGAGATCATGTGATATTTATCTTTCTCTGACTGGCTTATTTCACTTAGCATAATGCTCTCCAGGTACATTCATGCTGTTGCAAATGTTAGGAGTTCCTTCTGTTTTGCTACAGCAGCATAATATTCGGTTGTATAGATGTGCCACTGTATTTTAATCCAGTTATCTGCTGATGGGCACTTGCCATCACTTGTCATTTGTTGATTTGTTGATGACAGCCATTCTGACAGGTGTGAGATGATACCTCATTGTTGTTTTCATTTGCATCTCTCAGATGACTAGTGACTTTGAACATGTTTTCATATGCCTCTTAGCTTTCTGAATGACCTCTTTGGAAAGTGTCTATTTAGGTCCTTTGCGTCAAATATCAACAGTACAACAATTGAAATTTATTTTGAGAGCCAAATTTTTTAAACTTAAACTATATAGGTAGGTACATTGTTGTTAATTTAATTAGGGTACTCCTAAGCTGGCCTTTGCTAAAAACGTCCTCAATCTGATTGAGTTACGTTTGCTGATGTCGACCCCATTCAGCTCTCCCATCCACACTCGTCTTGTATACTTGTTTTATCTATCTCTTTTCGTTCATCCTCTCTATATGTCCAAACCATCTCAACATACCTTTCTCAATCCTCGACACTACATCTTCTTTCACTACACAATGTTCCCTGTATGTGTGCGCCTGCATGTGGTATTTTGTGGAAGAGCCACACTGAAGGGGCAAAAGGCCACATGTGGCTCGTGAGCCTCGGTTTGCCGACCACTGCCCTAGGAGCTATACTGGCAAAGATATTGCTGCAACATATGTCTGATATTTTGCTGCCTGTGGAATCCTCTAAGATTTTTAAGGTTTCCCATCTTACATTTAAGTCCTTTATCAATTTTGAGTTTATTTTTGTGAATGGTGTAAGTTGATGGTCAAGTTTCATTTTTTTTGCCATGAATCTGTACAAATTTTTCAACACTGTTTATTGAAGAGACTGTCTTGACTCCATTGTATGCTCTTGCCTCTTTTGGCAAATAGTGATTGAGAATAGTGGGTAGGGTCAATTTCTGGGTTCTCTGTTCTGTTCCATTGGTTGATATGTCTATTTTTGTACCAGTACCAGGCAGTTTTGAGGACAGTAGGTTTGTAATATAGCTTGATATCTGGTACTATAATCCCTCCTACCTTGTTCTTCTTTCTCAGGATTACTGTGGCTACTCAGTGTCTTTTTTATCCCTCATGAATTTTTGGAGTTTGTTCTAAGCCTGAGAAATATGCCATTGATATTTTATTGGGGATTGCATTGAATCTGTAGATGGCTTTGGGTAGTATGGACATTTTTATGATATTGATTCTATCAATCCATGAACATGGTATATTCTTCCATTTGTTTATGTCTTCCTCTATCTCTTTTTTCTGCATCATGTAATCTTCTGAGTACAGGTACTTTACCTCCTTGGTTAAATTTATTCCTTGGTATCTTTTTTTGTATTTTTTTTATTAAATCTTTATTGTTCAGATTATTAGAGTTTTTCCTCTTTTTTCCCCCAATATCTCCCCTCCACCCAGTTAACACCCTTCCCTCTGCTCTTACCCCCACACACACTGTCCTCACTCGTATGTGTACCATATTTGTCCAGTCCCTTTCCACACCCCCAACACCCCTTTCCCTCTGAGAATTGTCAGTCCACTCTCATTCTATGCCCCTCATTCTATGATATTCACAGTTCATTTTCTTCATCAGATTTTTTATTCACTTGATTTTTAGATTCACTTGTTAATAGATATGTATTTGTTATTCATAATTTTTACCTTTACCTATCTTCTTCCTCTTCTTAATACCTTTCAGGATTTCATATAATACTGGTTTTCCTCCATTACTGGTTTGGTGGTGATGAAGTCCTTTAGCTTTTCCTTATCTGTGAAGCTCTTTATCTGACCTTCAATTCTGAATGATAGCTTTGCTGGGTAAAGTAATCTTGGTTGTAGGTTCTTGCTATTCATCACTTTAAATATTTCTTGCCACTCTCTTCTGGCCTGCATGGTTTCTGTTGAGAAATCAGCTGACAGTCGTATGGGTATTCCCTTGTAGGTAACTGACTGTCTTTCTCTTGCTGCTTTTAAGATTCTCTCTTTGTCTTCTCCTCTTGGCATTTTAATTATGATGTGTCCTGGTGTGGTCCTCTTTGGTTTCCTTTTGTTTGGGGTTCTCTGCACTTCCTGGACTTGTAAGTCTATTTCTTTCAGCAGGTAGGGGAAGTTTTCTGTCATTATTTCTTCAAATAGGTTTTCAATATCTTGCTCTCTCTCATCTTCTGGCACCCCTATCATTCTGATGTTCGTACAC
>NW_006295731.1:1108687-1109886 GCF_000327345.1 Myotis davidii
TCCCTGAGGAGGACACTCTTGGTGCTCCCCCTTGTGGTCTTTGTGCACAGTCTTGTTGTAGTTAAGCCTTGATTGTTGTAGGTATCACTGGGCGGAATTGGCCTCCAGGCCAATTGGCTGTGAGAATCAGCTGTGTCTGCAGTGGGAGAACTTCTGTGCTGGAGACACCCTTTTGGGGCAAGACTTGCTTCAGTGGGGCTTTGGTGCTCTCTAAGTCTTCCCCCTGAGTGTGTCCCTTATGGAGCTGAGGAATTGTAATCTGGATGGTCCCACTCTGACCACTGGATACAGTGGCTCTTAGATCTCTAAGGAAGTGCTAATTTAGCCTCTACCTGAGGCTACCCAGCAAAAGCTACAGAGAGATCTGCAGATTCCTCTTCTTTGTGTTTGGTGTTTGGAGGTGTCCAAATGAGGCCCAGCTGTGAAGCAATGCAAGTTGCTTTGGGGCCTTGGGCCTTCTTTTGGATGTTCTGGGTCTCTCTGACCCAGCTGTAGCTTGTTAGGTAATTTTAGATTGCAAAGCACCAGGCCATTCATATGCAAATGCCTCTGCACACAGCTTGGGTAGGGTGGGGTCTCAGGGAATCAATAGGGTGGAGCAAACAGCTATGGCTGATCCTCAGCCCTGCCCTAAGAGGCCATGGGTCTCAGTGTCCCTTGGTAATCTGAAAGCACCACTGAGAGAAAGCCACCCTCAAGTTCCACCCAATGCCAGACAGTCCACTTTCTCCCCATATGAGTGTGGGTCCCCAGAGACTTGCTGGGAACTGGAGTTCAGAGCTGTCAGGAGCTTGAGACTCTCTCCCAATTGAAAAAGACAACCACGTCCACAGTTGCCAGCCCTTTCCACACGTGCCTCCGTATCTCTGCACTTTACTTCCAGACCTCCTCTGAATCTCAATGTGCTTTTCCCCCCCTTTATTGATTAAGATATTACAAACGTGTCCTTATCCCATAAAGTCTTCTCATCCCCCCAATCCTGCCCTCACCCTCACCCCCTGATGTCCACATCCATATTTTATGCTTATATGCATGCATACAAGTCCTTCGGTTGATCTCTTACCCCGGTTCCTGCCCTGAATCCTCCCGGGCCTTCCCGCTGTAGTTTGACAGTCTGTTTGATGCTGCTCTGCCTCTGTATCTATTTTTGTTCATCAGTTTATAATGGTTAATATATTACTTTTAAAATATAATCATAA
>NW_006295731.1:1111372-1114231 GCF_000327345.1 Myotis davidii
GTACAGTATCATGTCATCTGTGAATAATGACTATTTTACTTCTTCTTTTCCAGTTTGGATGCCTTTATTTCTTCTCCCTGTCTGATCGCTTTGGCTAGCACTTCCAGTACTATGTCGAACAGGAGTGATGAAAATGGGCATCCCTGTCTTGTTCCTGTTCTTAAGGGAAATGGTTTTAGTTTTTTTCCATTGAGTATGATGTTGGCAGTAGGGTTGTCATAGAAGGCTTTTATTATGTTGAGGTATGATCCCTCCATTCCTAATTTTCCTGAGCATTTTTATCAAGAAAGGGTGTTGGACTTTGTCGAATGCCTTTTCTGCATCAATCGATATGATTATGTGATTTTAGTCTCTCAACTTGTTTATGTGATGTATCACGTTTATTGATTTGCGGATATTGTACCAGTCTTGCATTCCTGGAATAAATTCCACTTGGTCATGGTTGCTGGGGTCCAACCCCAGCAGGTCCAGGGGTCCCCAAAGGTGTGGACGGAGTCGGCGAAGAAGGAATGACACGGAGACAGCGTTCCGTTGATCAGCAGCCTAGCCAGGATCTCCAGCCAAGTTCTGGTCTGGATCTCCAGAGAAGTTCTGATGTTTATTGTCTTGTTACATCCGTATTTATACCAGTTGATTTTAATCCTGTGAGGTATGTTTGAGAATCAACAAGTAGCTTAGTTTTTGAAGCACTTGAACTCTAGGAATAGATAAATATGAAGCTGAAAATGGACGTTTGGGGCAATATTAAGTGATTCTTGAATGCCAAGTAATGAAAGTAATATGATACCTTAATGAATGAAAAAATAATTGAAGATCACTGAGCAGGTGAACAACATTATTGAAAATTTAATCTGTCAACAGGTACAGGATAAATCAGACAAGAGGGAGACTATAGCAGTAGAGAGGCTTAGTGCCAAACAGAGAACTTAAGCTTATTTTTTGGTTCATCCAGCCCTCAAATGTTGTAGAGTCATGAAAATAAATGAGAACTACTCAACTGCTCCATGGAACACACAGCTCTACTGTTACGCGTGATCTTTCAGATCCCCTGGCTCTAGTCACAAATTATTCCTGTCTCCTAAATATTCCTCTCCATGCCCAAGAGGCCTTTTGCAATCATTAGTGATTGTTCTGAAAATGAGATAGAAAAGGTTTTCCTGAGAGGATGTGTGCTCAAAGATATCTCAAAGGATTGTAGGATGCTGACTACAAATTTGGGCAAATTAAGCTCTGTTCTTGGAGGCATGAATGGATACATTTGCACATTAGGGGAAAAGAAGATGAAAGACTAAGGCCTCTATTGGCTTGAGACTTAACAATAGTTCCTCAACTCCCATCTCAGCAGGTGGTGAAGAATAGCCATAACCCTGTCCTATCCACCACAGTTATGTGTAATTAAAAAGTCTAAACAAAGGAGCATCCCAGCTCTAGCCACAGAACTTAAAGTCAGGGCCACAGAATCTAACCTCACTAAATGTACGACCCTGGACAACTCCTCCTCTCAGGGCCTTAATTTCTTCATGTGTACAGTTGAAATAATGACAATCCCTGCACTGCCTAACAAAGCTGCAGTAAGCCCCCCATAAGAAGACAGTTGTACAAGTACTTGGTAAACTGTAAAGATCTGTGCTCATGGGATGAATCATCATTGATATTATAAAAGGATCTTTACTGGTCTTAGTAATGCTGTGGTCACAGTAGTGCTTAATAAGTAATTCCTGGCCTCTGCTCTTACACCTTTTCTCTTTTGTTCAACTGAGTTTATTTCACCACCTATTCCATGAACCTCTCTCCATTTCCCCAAAACTTGCTCTCATTCTTTCTCATTTTGTCAATTTTTTTGTTTATCAATAAACTTTCTCCTTTGCCCATCTTTACCTGTGTCTGAATTTCTCTCTCTCTCTCTCTCTCTCTCTCTTTTTCTCTCTCTCTCTCCCTCTCTCTCTCTCTCTCTCTCTCTCTCTCTCTCTCCCTCTCTCTCTCTCCTTTACTATTCCCATCTCTCTCATACACTTTTTTTTAAAACCAAGTTTTCTTATCAAGAGTCTCAGAAAAGAGCCTTCCAGCTAGTGCTGCAAAGCAACCCAATATCACATGGCCAATCCCATATTTTCTGTCTGCTTCTCCTTTAGAGCTCTGATACTCAGATTCCATACTATAGCTCATATTCAACAGATCTGAGAAAAGAACATGTCTGGTTGGGTCACTTACAGTTGACCAAAGATGTCAGCTTTACTCCTGGATATCTAAGTTGCTGGAACTATAGCAAGGGGGAAAAAATCCAAGGAAATAAAAATGATTACAAGATGGCATGCATTACTTTATAATGCTTTCCAGAGTAGGAGCTTCTTAACTTAGTATCTGTGAAACTTCTACATATACTATGGAGAAGCCACAGGAACTAAAATACCCTTGAAAAGTCATGCAAAATCACATATTTATACTTATTTCTGCTTTTTGTTGTTGTTATTTGGGATGTTTCATAGTTTTTATCAAATTATCAGGGGGTGCAAGGCTTTCCAGGGAATTCTTACATGTATTTCCAACTTCCATTGCTCCCCTCCCCGATACACACACTTACCCACTTCACCCTTATTTGATCTGCATAAACTGCTTCAATGGGCCCCCTCAAGGTAATGTTTCAAGTTGGTTTCAGCCAGTGTGAGGCACTTCCAGGAGATCAGAGAGAGGGGTTACAGGAAAGTGCGGACAGAGTAGTTATTTCTCTGGCTACTTCCCTGATAGCTTGCCAAAGGTTTGTTTTGTCCCTGTACTGAAGGTCACAACTTCATCCAACCATCCCTCTCCATATGGCTAAATCTCCTTTTAGGTTTGGTGCATTCTTTTCTTATTCCTTCA
>NW_006295731.1:1114255-1118913 GCF_000327345.1 Myotis davidii
GGGAAAGTAGCTCCAACAATTAATAGCTCCAGGGAACATTTTTCTTTTTCTTAAGCCCTGCTCACAACTCAGTAAATAGTCCACTTATTAAACTTTTCTCAATTTTCAAGTTTTAGAGAGCCATATGTTTCTGTTGGAACCATGACTAATAAATGGAATAATATACAATTAGAAAATTGAGGCTAGAAATAGGGATTTGGAATTTATTCAAAACACAAGTATTTGAGTAGGTGTAGCCATTTTTAAGACCCAACTCTAATGACCAGAGCATTCCATTTCAGATGATTTCATAATGTTCCACCAGGATTTATTGCTAGTAATGGACAGAGCATGACTATTTTAGGGCTCCCATGGATCAACTGAGGGTATTTACCTCTCAATAATGACCACTTGAGGTTAAGAGCAAATCTTGTACCAATGGGTATTTCACCAGAATTTTGATTCTTCAGGATATTTAATGGCAGCTATTCATCATCCCACCTTGCTCAGGAGTCCAGGAATTTATAAGGTGCCTGGGTTGCTACTAGTAGGCAGGTGTTATTCCTACTACACCATTTATCAAAGAACAATAGGCTCCTTGAAACAGGTCTCTCTGGGGCGGTTCCCTAATTGGGTTTTCTCCAATGAAACAATGTTTTTGCCCTTTTGATTCCACCACTTTCTATGTGGTCTCTCCTCCCCTTTCCTCCCAAGCCTGTAAAATCTGGGTAAGATAAGACGAGAAAACAGGGTTCAAAGGCTTCCAAATTTCTGAATTTATGTCTTTTGAAAAAATCAAAAGCCATGATTTTGATCCTTTTGTTTTATGATTACATTTTGACAATTTTCCATGAAGCTATGGGTGACTCATGTCTAACATTTTGGCTGAGGTTGGAGAGTCTCATGTAAAATTCAATGAAGCACAGAAGTAAAATATGCAGGTTAAAGTTCCAATGTCTTTTTTCATCACAAAAATTTCTGGAATGAAATGAAGACCACCTTATAGTACTTATAGATGGCATGAACATCCAGGGTCCCTTAGAATTAGAAGTCCTTCACTTTTTTTCTGAACTAAGAACCTTTTTTGAATAAGACTATGAGGATTTTTTATTCACAAAGAAGAAATAGGGAGGGGGAGGGCAATAATTTTTGAGTTCTTCATAAGTGTGGGAAGATCCAAATTGTAATTGAGGACACTAATATGGGAAATAATCTACAACCTATTAGGCAAGATAATATGACTCAGAGATTTAACTTTTCTGAGCCTGTTTCACATTTTCACTTTTCTGGATTTGTGACTGACTAGCCATTCTAGATAAATTGTGGTAGAATTTGCTTCTGTTGGTCATGTTTACTTAATGGGCAAGAACTTATCTAAAAATACAATGACGAGCTATTTCATGAAACCTTTTTGGCATTCTGTTGGAAAACTGGGAATTACATAGCACAAACAGCATGGCACTGTATGCAAAGTATCCATATCTCAAGAAATTGCTGTCTTCTATATATTGCCTTTGTTTACCCAGACTTGATTATAGGCTCTCTGGAGCTTTTTACTTTGTGAACCATTTGGCCCATCAAAAATAAATACTTCTGGGATGAATGGAAGCACTTACCCACTGTATGGAAGAACACATTTTTTCATTATCTTTCTTTCTAAATGCATTTGGCTGCTGATGTATGTGTTATTTTTTGAGTGGGGGTTATGATAAGAATAGAGGTAAAATATATAAATATAGAGTATCCTCCCCCAAAATAATGCACATTTTGAATGATTATAAAGGCAGTGTTTATTAAAATGCATTTTATTTTCAAAATTGACCTACCAGCTGTTAAAGTGTATATACATTTTGGAGGGACACCCTGTACATCAACTCCTAACAAATGATAGGGTTATTTGTGTCCTTCAGGAAGCAAACACTGGATTAGAAATGTAGACATAAATAAATTTATTAGGGGACATCTGTGAAAACTAAAAGGAGGAATGAAGCTAGATTGGGCAAAGAAAGCCTTAAATCTCAATGCACATCTGATGAAGACTCAGCCAGTCCAATGGGGAGCAGTGGAGCAAACTTTTCCCATTAGATAAATTGTTTGTTAGGCAGAAATGACTTTGGTAGTCATTGTCTGGGGCCTACAGAGGAAGAGTGTGGCTTTGGTTCAAAAGCCGAAATAGATGCTGAAAGTGCAAATAGCTGGAGGCTGTCAACTAACTACACTTTGCAGCCAAATGGCAAGTTCTTTCTTTTCTTCTTATTATTTTTTATTGTCTAAAGTTTTATATTTGTCTTCTTTTTCCCCAATTGACCTCCCCCCCAGCCATTCCCACCCCCTGGCAAGCCCCCACCGCCTCAGTGCCTGTGTCCATTGGATATGCTAATATGCATGCATACAAGTCCTTTGGTTGCTCTCTAACACCCCTCCCCTACCATTTGTCTCTGGACCCATTCTTATTCATCAAATTATGTTGATCATTATACCCCACATATGAGTACATCTATACAATGGAATACTATGCCACTATAAAAAAGAAGGAACTTTTACCATTTGCACGTTCTTTCTTGAAGTGAAATGCAAATAGTCCACCTCATGGATGCCACAATGATCCATTATTTTTATCATTCACCTTATTTCACAAACACTTGACCCTGTAGTCATTGAGTGACATGAATAACCTATATAAGACCCAGAGTTTTCAGATAAATAGAATGCTCCTGGGGAGAGAAAATGGTGGCCAAATAGGCAGACCTTTATTGCACCTCCTCCCAGGGCCAGACTGGAAATAAAACTAAAGTGGGGAACATACACCCAAAATTACGAACTGAAGTCAAGCTGAGGAGAAGACATATCAAGGAAGGGCAGAAAACACCTGAAAACTGAGGAGACAGCCTCAGAGGCCAAGCCTATGGGTTTTAACAGTCTTAGGAAGCATCAGTGACTGGATTGGGGGTAGGATGATCTGCCCCACTTTCCCAGGAACCTGACCAGGAAGCTGATAGAAATGTCAGGTTCCCAAATGATCCCACTCGACTACATATGTGAATCTCTGACCAGCTGAGGGCAGAGTAATATTCTGGGCCCCTCGCAGAGGAGTAGCTCTGGGACAGGGAAACACACCCACCACTTTCCCTGAAATCTAAACAGGATCCACCTCTCCCTCACAAGAGACCCAGAGGTCTAATTCTTCCCAAAGCCCTTTCAGAAACAGACTATAGAGTGATTAATATTGACAACTGGCTGGCAAGCAAGGGTGGGAGGAATTGGAGCCTAAGAAATATGGGGAAGCTTACTGACCTAACCCTGGGCCCCACGCTGCTAAAAAAAAACACCTGCATTAGAAGGCACCTTATCTTCTCCAGCATGAACCCAAGTCCTGTGGAGTCAGAAACAAGCTATGGCTCTCCTGGAGCTTCAAGCAGGTTGCTGAAAGCCAAAGGAGGACAGTGTCTGACAGTGGTTAGCACCTACATACCTCCTGAGAAGCTCAGAATTTGCAGACTGAACAGCCAGGCACTGGCATCAGGAAAATAAGACACAAAGGGAACTCTTAGGAGGCACTAAACCCAGTTGAGACAAATGCCACTTCAGTTATCTTTCTTTTTTTTCTCTTTCCTTTTTTTTTCTTTTTTCATTTATCTTCTTTATCTATCTCCTTTATTGAATTGATTTATTACTTTAGTGCCTACTAGAGGCCTTGTGCATGATATTTGTGCATGGAGGACGGTCCCGTCAGCCCAGCCTGCATTCTCTCCAATCCGGGACCCCTTGGGCAATATCCAACTGCCGGTTAAGGCCCATTCCCCGGTATTGGGCCTAAACTGGCAGTCGGGTATCCCTCTCACAATCTGGGACTGCTGGCTCCTAACTGCTCACCTGCCTGCCTGCCTGATCACCCCTAACTGCCCCCCTGCCATCCTGATCACCCCTAACCACTTCTGTCTGCTGGCCTGATTGGCCATAACTGTCCCCCTACTGGCCTGGTCACTCCTTACTGCCCCCCCTGCTGGCCTGGTCTCCCCCAACTGCCCCCCTATGCTGGCCTGGTCACCCCTAAAGGCCCCCCTGCCAGCCTGGTTGCCCCATGCAGACTGATGTTCAGTTATTTGGTCATCCCTCACTAAACACCCTGCCAGCCTGGTTGCCCCACAAAGCCTGCTGTTCAGCTGTTTGGTCATCCCTCACTAACCCCCTGCTGGCCTGGCCACCCCATGCAGCCGGCTGTTTGGTCATTACTGTTACTGTGACGGCATCCTGGACAATTTGCATATTCCTCTATTATTAGTATAGATTGTTTGGTTCATATATATTTTTTTCTCTTACCTTTTCCTATTCATTTTTTTTTTTCTTTTCTCCTGCTTTCTCAACTTTCTCCCTTTCTTATTTTGGCTCTATTTGCTTTCTCCTCATTTTGCTTTTCAAATTATTTTCTTCCTCTTTTATTATAAAACTAGAGGTCCGGTGCACAAAAATTTGTGCACTCAGGGGGGAAGGGAGGGTCCCTCAGCCCAGCCTGTGCCCTCTTGCAGTCTGGGAACCCTCAGGAGATAACGCCCTGCTGGCTTAGCCCTGCTCCTGGATGGCAGAGGGCAGGCCCAATCCCTAAGTGCAGCCCCTGGTCGGGCTCAGAGCAGGGCTGATTGGGGAGTTGGGATGCCATCCCTGTAATGCACAGAGCAGGG
>NW_006295731.1:1119693-1125749 GCF_000327345.1 Myotis davidii
CTTTTCTTTTTTTATTCTGGGCCAGCTTTAGCTCTGGCTCCAGCTCTGAGGCCTCTGCTGCTGAAAACAGGTATCTGGTTTGTGTGGGTTCTATAATCAAAACAATGTATAACTCCAGCTCTGAGATCCCAGCAACTGAAAGCAGGTTTCTGGGGTTTTGTTTACCTTCTATATTTGTTACAATGTTTCAAACTGCAAGCTCTGAGACCGGCAAGGCTGGTGGGGAAAGTTGGAGTCCTCCTTCACTGAAGCAAGCAAGCCTCATGTTAACTTCAAGCTGCCTGGCTGCTGGCCGCCATCTTGGCTGGCAGTTAATTTGCATATCTCACTGATTAGCCAATGGGAAGGGTAGCAGAAGTCTGCTAATTACCATGTTTCTCTTTTATTAGATAGGATGTTTTCCTTCCCCTATTCTTTACTACTATTTTCTTTATTTCATCCCTGTATCTTCATATTCTTTCTTCTTCCCCCTATTTATTGTGGGGTTTTTTGTTTGTTGCTTGCTTATTCTTTTATCCTCATATATTTTTTTTCTTCTCTTCTGTCATTTTTACTCTCTTTTCTCTTTCCTAATTTTCTCTTCTCTGGTGGTTGCTTTTGTTCTTGCTGTAGAGGTCTTGTGCATGCTTTTGTTTTGTTTACTTTGTTTATTGTTTTGCTGTATTAGGTTTTGTTCTTTTCTGTCAGCACCTCCACAATAGTGCACATGACATAGTCGAGAGTGAGCCTCATAGTCAGTCAGGTTGAGAGGAGATTCCATCCATGAACAGGACAGCATCTAAGACCCAATTAAAACAGGAGAACACAAATAACTCAAACAAGGCATTACTATAGCACTCAGCTCAGGAGATGTAAAGATGGAACCGCTGGGTCCCACGAAACACTTACTACATAAAACACCCCACATAGTCTCATAGGCATAGAGGTCTATTATAATACAAAGAAACAAATACAAAGGGATAGCAAAAAATGGGGAGACAAAGAAATAATCCTTAACAGAGAAAAGAGGAATCATCAGAAAAGGAACTAAATGAAATAGAGGCAAGCAGTTTGTCAGATAAATAAATAAAAGTAATGGTTATAAAGGTGTTTGAACAACTTGGCTAGAACTACAAGCAGCTTAGTAATAACATTATGGAAATTAATGAGAACTACAGCAACATAAAAAAGGGCAGAAACCATCAATACGAATCAAGCAGAATTGAAGAATGACATAGCTGAAATGAAAAAATAGCCTGAAAGGAATCATCTAGTAGACTAGTAGAACTGAAGGACTGAATCAGTGAATTAGAAGACAAGGTAGGAAGAAAACACCCATTCAATTGGGAAAAAAATTAAAGTGTGAGAGACAAATGGGGCTTTGAGACAACATGAAATGTAACAACATTTGCATCATGGGGTTTCAGAAGAAGAAGAATCTGAATAAGGAATAGAGAACCTGTTTGAAGAAATAATGCCAGAAAATTTTCCTAACCTGGTGAAGGAGAAAGTCACTCAACTTTAGGAAACACAGAGAGTCCCAAACAAGATGAACCCCAAAAGACCCACACCTAAGCACATAATAATTAAAATGGCAAACATTAAAGATGAAGAAAGAATTTTAAAGGCTGCAAGAGAGAGACAGAAAGGTATTTGCAAAGGAGCTCAATGAGATTTCCAGCTGATTTCTCAATTAAAACACTTTATGCCAGAAGGAAGTGGCATGACGTATACAAAATAATAAAAAGTAAGAGACTGAATTCAAGACTACTATTTTCAGCAAAGATACCATTCAAAATTAAAGGTGAAATAAAGTGATTTGCAGACAAAAAAGGCTACTAGAGTTTATTACCATCAAACCAGCACTGCAAGAAATGCTAAAGGGACTGTTGTAAGAGAAATAGAGAGAGAGAGGAACATGGTCATAAAGAATAAAAGTGGTGTTGAGTAATACTCCCTCCACGTTCGGGTGCCAGATGCTGAATAATTCCTTCCACAACCCGCGTGGAGAAGGGTTCGGTATCTGAAAGAGGAGCCGCACAACAAATGAAAAAGACACAAGATAATTTTGCGATACCGGGGGACCAGGCGGGCAAGTCCGGAAAGACTTCCTCCTCTGGAAAGACTTCCACCTCCCCTTTGCTCAGGTCTCACCAAGCTTTTATTCATCTGGAGTAGCCCTTAGGGTAAAGAGGTTTTAATGACACACATCCGCAAACAATCTTCAGGAATAGGCAGAATACCCGATTAACCCATCAACAGATCTCCAGGAGCATCCGATTAACAACAATCAACAAAGATCTAATTGAGTGAACTAAGGTGGAGATGCTTCAACCATCACCACTCAAACCTACTGGGTAGTTCACAGTTCTAACTTCCAAAAGGTCACCAGCCTTCTCTGGGGGGTCTCCGTCCAAACCCAGCCAGCAAAGATAATGAATGGACTCCGGCAAGCACTGTCCAGTTCTGTGAGGTTTGATGGTTGTGGAACCAGCTGCCTGATGGCTCTTTTAACTTCATCCCACAAATGCTCAATTGGATTGAGATCTGGTGATTGTGGGGGCCACCTACACAAGGTAAAGCCTCCCTCATGTTCTTGAAACCACTCTCACACAATACAAGCATCATGGCATGGCACATTGTCTTGTTGGAAGAAGCAATCTCCATTGGGATACACCATCAACATGATAGGATGAACTTGATCAGCAAGGATACTTAGGTGTGTTGTGCTATTCAGATGTTGTTCCACACAAATTAAAAGGCCCAAATCATGCCAGGAAAACATTCCCCAAACCATAACACGGGCCTCACCAGCTTGCAGGGTTGTATTTATGCATGTGGGGGTGCATGCTTTCATGCTGTTTCTGCCAAATTCTCACTCTGCCATCTGAATGATGCAACTGGAAACGTGATTCATCAGACCACATGACTTTTTTCCAATGCTTGACTGTCCAATCCTGTGTTCCTGTGTGAATTGGAGACGTTTAATCTTAGTAACTGCAGAGAGCAAAGCTGTTCAAACAGGCCTTCGGCTGCCATATTCCATATGATGCAGTGTACGGCTAATTTGCCTACAAACATCAGGTGGTCATAATAATCTGGCCACTCGGTGTGTGTGTGTGTGTGTGTGTGTGTGTGTGTGTGTGTGTGTGTATTCTACAATAAACCCACCTCGGAATAAAAGACTTACACGGGACGAAAGTGAAGGAATGGAAGAAAAAAAAAACTTTCCATGAAATCAGAAATGAAAATAAAAAGCTGAAGTGACAAACTCATATCTGATAAAGTACACATCAAAATGGCCATAATATGAGACAATGAAGGGTACTTTATAGTACTTAATGGATCAATACACCAAAAGGATAAAACTGTGATAAACATATATGCACCCAATACAGGAGCACTCAAATATATAATAACTTTTAGAATATTTTAAAGGGGATATTGCTAGCAATACAGTCATAGTAGGGGATTTTAACCCCCCAAAGACATCACTGGATAGGTCTTCTAGACAAAATCAACAAGGAAACAGCAATATCACACTAGATCAGATGGGATTAATTGATATTTACAGAACATTTCACCCCAAAGTCATGGAATATATGTTCTTCTCAAGTGCACATAGGTATTATCAAAGATAGACTACATGTTAGGACACAAACTAAGTCCCTACAAATTCAAGAAGACTGAAATCATATCAAGCAACTTCTTAGAAAAAAATGGGATGAAATTAAAAATCAACTACAATAAAGACACTAAAAAACATTCAAACACATTGATGCTAAATAGCATGTTATTAAACACTGAATGAGTTACCAAAAAAATTAAATAAGAAATTAAAAAAAAAAACTTCCTGGAATCAAATGAAAATGAACACATGACCACCCAAAATCTATGTGACTCTATGGAAACAGTTCTGAGAGGGAAGTTCATAAATTACAGGCCTGTCTCAAAAAAAAAAATAGAAAGAAAGGAAAAGAAAATAAAAACTTCTAATAAACGATATGATCCTACAACTTAACGAATTAGAACAATAAGAAAAACCCAGATGAAGTAGAAGAAAGGAAATAATAAAAATAAGAGTGGAAATAAATGACATAGAGACTAAAAATCAATATAAAAGATCAACGAAACCAAGAGCTAGTTCTTTGAAAAGATAGATTGATGAACCTTTAGCCAGACTCATCAAGACAAAAAGAGAGATTACTGAAATAACATCAGAAATGGAAGCTGTGAAGTTACAACTGACCCCAGGAAAAAAAGGGGGTCTTTAAAAATACTATGAACAACTATATTCCAATAAGCTCTACAACCTGGATGAAATGGACATATTCTTAGAAAAATACAATTATCCAAAACCCAATCAGGAAGAATCAGGAAACCTGAATAGAGTGATAACAACTGATAAAATTTGAGCAGTAATTTAAAAAAAAATCTCAGCAAATGCTCTTGTCCACATGGATTCACAAGGGAGTTTTACCAAAATTCAAAGAACTAACACCTATACTCCTCAAACTATTTCAAAAAATCCAAAAGAAAATAACACTTTAAGCTCTTTTTAGAAGACCATCATTATGCTATTACAAAACCAGATAAAGACACCCAAAGAAAAAGAATGATAGTCCAATAACCCTAATGTATATAGATGCTAAAATACTCAACAAAATATTAGCAAATTGGATCCAGCAATATATTAAAAAGATAACATACCAAAACTAATTGGGATTTACTCCGGTGATTCAAGGCTGGTACAATAGTTGCAAATCAATAAATGTGATACATCACATAAACAAATTGAAAAACAAAAATCACATAATCACATCAATAGACACAGAAAAAGCATTAGACAAAACCCAACAACCTTTTTTATTATTAAAAACTCAGTAAAGTGGGAATAGAGGGATCATTACTCAACATAATAAAGGCCATATAAGACTACTTATAGCATATGAGTGATGGCGAACCTATGACACGCGTGTCAGAGGTGACATGTGAACTCATTTTTTTGGTTGATTTTTCTTTGTTAAATGGCATTCAAATATATAAAATAAATATCAAAAATATAAGTCTTTGTATTACTATGGTGATTCACTTCTAGGGATACATTCTAAGAAAAACTGAAACACCAATCAGAAAGCATATATGCACCCCTATGTTCATGGCAGCACAATTTACAATAGCTAAGATCTGGAAACAACCCAAGTGCCCATCAGTAGATGTGTGGATAAAAAAGCTGTGGTACATTTCCACCATGGAATACTATGCAGCAGTGAAAAAGAAGGATCTCTTGCCCTTTGAGACAACATGGAGGGACCTGGAGAGTATTATTTTAAGAGAAATAAGCCAGTCAGAGAAAGACACACATCACATGATCTCACTCATATGTAGAATCTAAATAACAAAATAAACCAATGAAAAAAATAGATCCAGAGACATAGAAGCATGGAACAGACTGTTGAATCTCAGCAGGGAGGCAGTGGTGGGTGGGTGGAAAGAGATTAACCAAAGAACTTGAATGAATATATGCTTAACCCATGAATGCAGACAATAGTGTGGTGAAGGCCTGAGGAGGTGGGAGGGTTTGAGCTAGAAGGTGTGATGGGGAAAAAATGGGAACATCTGTAATACTTTCAAAAATAAAGATTAAAAAGGAAGAAAAAAGAAATATAAAGGCAAGTGCCAAGACACACAATAGGTTGACAGCAAAATCCAAGCTAGAATGAAATCTAAAGTTGCTTGTGTCTCTTGAATTGATCTCCCTTCTAACTGCAAAGCTTCTCAGACTGGGCACTAACTACTCATTCATTCATTCATTTGTTCATTCATTCATTCATTCGTTCATTCAATAAACAAATATCTATGGGCCTATAGTGAGCTAGAAGCTACATGCCTGTTCTGTGTCCTTGTGGAGTTTACCACTGGTTAAACCAATAATCACACAATCAAGTGCATTAAACATAAGCTGTGCTATGTGCTCTGAGAGAAATGTAAAGGGCTTGGGAAGAGCTTATGGCAGGGGGGCCTGATTTAATGGGGCATTGGGCAAAGTATTTCCAGGAAAGGAAAATTTATTCTGA
>NW_006295731.1:1128228-1128982 GCF_000327345.1 Myotis davidii
ATGGGAGAGGGACAGAGAGAAACATCAATGAGAGAGAAACATCGATCAGCTGCCTCCTACACACCCACTATTGGGGAGGGTCCCGCAACCAAGGTATATGCCCCTGACCAGAATCAAACCTGGGACCCTTCAGTCCACAGGCCGACGCTCTATCCACTGAGCCAAACAGTCTGCAGCTAATTCATTTACTTTTAATCTATATGTGTCTTTATATTTAAAGTGGGTTTTGTTTTTGATTCACTCTCATAATCTGTATTTTAATTGGTGCATTTATGCCACTGACTTTCAGAGTGCTTACTGATAGAGTTACTGCCATATCAGGCGGCTTCTGGGGCTTCTGGGGCCGGCCTGCGACCTGGGATCAGATCCATCATGGGCAGCAAGCAGGTGGCATCTGGGGTCTCACATGGGGGCCTGGATGGCGGCTCGCACTCACACTGTCCAACCTGCCTTAAGTATGCAAATTAGCCGCCATCTTTGTTGGAGGTTAATTTACATATTGCACTGATGAGCCAATGGGAGGCGTAGGAAATGTATGGTCAATTACCATGTTTGTCTATTATTAGAGAGGATATGCATAACTCATGGACACAGACAATAGTGAGGAGGGGGTGCAGGTGTGGGCTAGAAGGAGTCAATGTGGGGGAAAAGGGGACATCTGTAATATTTTCAACAATAAGGATACATTTTTTTTCTTGTATAAGCCACTTATATAAATTTCTTTTTTTTAATTTTATTTTTTTAATTTTTTATT
>NW_006295732.1:0-473 GCF_000327345.1 Myotis davidii
CAGGCTCTGTTGGGCTCCATTGTCACCATGAGAGGTAGGAGTTGGACCTGTAGTCCTTTGGGGCACAGGATGGTGCTCCAACCACCTGAGCCATATCAGCCAGGCGTATAGCAGGATTTTTTACCCATGTTTGAACACATGATAAATAAACCAAATATCCACACCCGTAACATCATTGTCAATACTGCTCAAAGAGTAGTATAACAAATGATAACATTTACTTATACACTTATAATATAAACGTGTGTGTTTCTGCATTTGTTTTATTTGGGCATCCATATTTTTACTAATCACATGAATATCTAGCTATTTTTTTCTACTGTCTAAACCAGGGATGGCGAACCTATGACATGGGTGTCCGCCGTGAAACAGGAACTCATTTTTTTGGTTGATTTTAATTTTTTAAATGGCATTTAAATATATATAATAAATATCAAAAATATAAATCTTTTTTTTACTAAGGAGTGCAAATA
>NW_006295732.1:3079-13557 GCF_000327345.1 Myotis davidii
TACATTTAGTAAAATATATAGAACACAGCAATCAACTTATGTCCACTCTATTATGAAAATTTCTTTTGTAGTAGAAAGCCCATATTGAAATTTTTTATGCAATTTTTATTTGGATTCACTGGTTCCATTTATTTTAATCCTACCCCGAGAATATGTTTTTCACTGATTCTAGAGCAAGAAAAAGGGAAAGGGGGAAAGAGAAAAATGCTGATCTGAGAGAGAAAAATTGCACCAGAGCAAGGAAATAAATGTGCAAGTGGGTATGTGCTGTGACCAGCAACTGAACCAGTGATTCCGGGGATGATGCTCTAACCAACTGAGCCACTCTTACCAGGGCTCAGTGGTTCCATTTTTCAGTATTTATTCTAAAAATTAATCAGATATGTACACAGAAAATTCATCACAAATTTAATTAATATAGTATTTTAAAATATTTGTTAATCACATTTTTATTATACTTAACATAGAGAAAATAGAGATAAGGAAGTCTTTGAGAGGTAATTGGTTTAAGGCCTTATCCTATACGATTAGATAACCATAGTCATTAAATTTTATTGTAGACTAGAGGCCTGGTGCATGCAAATCATGGGCAGGTATGGTCCCTAGGTCTGGCCTGCAATTGGGGCCATCTTCCCCAGCTGCCCTCAGCCAGCCCTGCCCCTGCCACCATCCTCCCCCCCCAGTTCCCCTTTTGCCATCAGGTGATTGGAGCCTGCTGGCCGGGGAGAGGAGCCAAGAGGTAGGCCGTTCTGCCTGATCACTGGCCTCGCCCCCTCCACTGGTTGCCCTGTGGGTGTGTGGCAACCAGCGGGGTTGGGGCCTTAGCCTGCCAGCACCCACATCCCCTGCCACACACCCCCAGTTCCCCATTTGCCATTGAGCCATATGAGTCTACAGGCTGGGGAAAGGGACCAAGAAGTGTTCAGTGTACCTCATAGTGGCTGGTTGAGCAGGCATTCTGGTAGTTCCACTGTTAGGGTCAATTTGCGTATTAGCCATTTATTATACATATTGATAGAGATGCAGTACACGGGTGGTGTCAGGCTGGCCTGCCTGATGGGGGCCCCGGATCCGTGTGGGAGTCCATGCTGGAGGGGCCAGAGGCAGTTTTCTGGTGGCCAGAACCCTGACCAGGTTGGGGGGCCCCACTGGGGTGTGGGGTTGGCCGGGGCGAGGGGCAGCAGTTGTTCTGATCTCTGGTCATTCAGGTCATTTTGCCAGTTCGGTCGATGGGCTTTTATTATATAGGATGAGCATTTTATTAACCTTCTGAATGTTTGCAAAAAGACTAAAAGAATAAAATTATGTTTTGCAATATGTAAATCATGTCTGTAACTTTGTAACATTTTAGTTGTATACTTATTACTTTTAATAATTATATATCAATAGATATGAGATATAAATTCATTTAAAAATATGCAAAAATATTTAAGGACCTGGCCAATATGCCCAGTTGATTGGTCATTGTGCATGAACCTAAAATTTCCCAGTTGGATTCCTCATCTGGGCACATGTCTGGGATGCAGGCTCAATCCCCAGTAGGGGGTGTGTGGGAGGCAGCCAATTGCTGACTCTCTTTCACATTGATATTTCCCTATCTCCCTCTCCCTTCGTCTCTCTCGCAAAAAGAAAATCTTTCAAAAAGTACATATCAAAATGTCTACTCAACAGTGATTATAAATTGACTATGAATTATAAAAAACCATCAT
This sequence comes from Myotis davidii, assembly GCF_000327345.1. Lineage (NCBI taxonomy): Eukaryota > Metazoa > Chordata > Mammalia > Chiroptera > Vespertilionidae > Myotis > Myotis davidii. The sequence continues at coordinate 4,789 of NW_006295732.1, forward strand.
TCTTTAAACTTTTCAAACCTTTTCCAAATGTTTTACAATGGGTATATATTACTTTAGCAATTAGAAAAGAAACATTATATATTCCTCTCTGAATGGAGTTTCAACTTTTTCTGAGGAGATAGGAGATTATAAATGTATATATTATAATCTCCTATTCCCTTTTCTTTCTTTCTTAACAGCTTCCAGGAAACCAGGACTGGTCCCCACTAGACAAGAAGCCTGTCAGTGTAATGGTAACAGTGCTCTCTCCACAGAGCTCACAGTGTATAGCTCCACTTTGGGGACCTGGGGCATCTCTGAGATGCGCTGGTATGGGCACTGCCTCTACAAGGAGAGTGGGGATGCTTGATCAGCATCGTGGATGTATTTCACGATCAGGAATGACACCGGTTCAAATAAAAAACAATGATTTTATTATTTAAAAGGGATTATACCGAGGAATGATGAAGGCCACCACCAGACAAAAGAAAAGAATGAAAGCCAAACTTGGCCCAAAGCCTAAATTCAGAAAAAGATCAAAAAAGAAAGTACGCCATGGAGAACATACAAACAAAATATGAACAGAAAAGAAAATGGAAATCTCAAGGAGTGGGGGGGAATGAATATTTCCCTTGGGACATCCTGGGCCGTTTCCCCAGAACACCCTTGAGTTGGCACCAGCACAGGCAGCTCCTCCTCGAACACAGGAACCTGCACCGGTCCCAGGGAGGGTTCTTCTTCCTCTGCTGGTGGAGGCCCAGTTCTGTCTCGGGGCGGCCCTGGCTCCACAGCTAAAGCTGGAGAGGCGGCTGGAGCTGACAAGGGATCTAAAGGTTCACACGCCTCCAGCTGTGTCTCCAGCTCCTCAGGTTGGATTCTCGGTGTTACGAGAGGAGCCTCACCTAACCCCTGGGCTGGTGCTGGAGTTGTGAGAGGAGAAAAAGTCACCCACATGCCAGGATTCCCTTGTGCACCCCAGACACAGAGGACAGCTAGAGCCCAGGATCCACCACAGGACGTCCTCCCCTCCCAAAGCCTAGCAGGTGGGTGGTCTGAGGCCAGTCTTTGCTCCTGGCCAGGCTCTGGGGTGCTCCCGAGCTGCTTCGAGGTTGGAGGCCTGTGGGGCCTGGGTGGCTCTGGTGGAGGAGGCCTTCTCCCTGCCCCCCTGGGCCCTGGGTCCCCAGACACCCAAGTGGCCACACTCACTTCAGGCCTGCTTTGGCCTGAAGTGGTGTGGCTCACCGGCCCCTCCCTGCTGGGCGTGGGGCGGGGGTCTTCACTGACCAGCTGCTGCTCTTCTTTGACCAGCTGTTACCACTTCTTGGCCTGGCTTGGGGTCTGCAATGACAGTGAGCGGCAGCTGACCGGAGGACTCAAGCTTGGCCCTAGTCACTGCTGCTTCTACCAACTGGACCTTCTGCTCCTGGATTGAGTCCAGCCCTGTGTCTACACAGACATCCACCGAGAGGAAAGGAGACTCACCTCCAGGGCTCAGGACAGACCTCGGGCAGAGGGTGCCACCCACACTCCACGTCCACCCAGCTGGCCTTGACTGGGGTGTGAACATGTTCGGTCCTGACACCAGAACCCAGCCTGTTCCTGTTCTGGACAGACCCTCCCCACGTAAACACTCCCTTCACCCCCATCCCCCAAACACATGGGGAGGGCACATAGCGCTGCTCAGTTGGGATCAGAGGGGTGGCCTGGCCCAAACCAAACCTCCCTGTGTTACCTCTGGATCCCGCCGGGAAAAGGGCCACAGGCGTCCTCTCCTCTGAGTGCGGACCCGGCGGCGACCACGGCTAGACACACTCTCATCGCTGCCTCTCTTGAGGCATCGGCCTTGGGACAAGTGGAGACAACATGAAAACATGGTGCCTTCTCCAATGTCTCTATGCGAGTGAGATGGGAGGGGCGGGGACAGAATGTGGCTGCCTGGTTACAAGGGTTCTAGGTCCATCTGGGCTCCATTGTCAGCATGTGAGGTATGAGCTGAACCTGCAGTCCTTTGGGGCACAGTATGGTGCTCCAACCAACTGAGCCATATCAGCCAGGGGTAGAGAATACATTTTTCATCATGTTTCAACATATGACAAATAACACAAATATCCACACCCATAACACCATTGTCAATACTGCTCAAAGAGTAAACAAATTATAACATATAATTAAACACATATAAAATAAAAGTGTGTTTTTTTGCAATATTTACGTTGGGGCCTCCATGTTTTTACAAATAACTTAAATAGCTAGCCAATTTCTTTCTGCTGCCTAATCAGTAGGTGACAACAAAGTGATCCATTTAAGAGGAGAACAACTGAACAGAAAAATTGTATTTTTTACAAATAGGACAGTTTCTTTATAAAAGCACAGTTAACAAGATATAGAACTTTAAAGGGGAAGAACTTGGGCCTTAACAATCAGAGAAATGCCAATTAGATCACATATATTTCCATTATTTCATATTTTGAAAATGTTATTTGAATAAGCAAAGAAAAAGCAGATAAACAACCCATTTCAGTGTTGCTAATCCTATACAATAAAAGCATAATATTCAAATCAACCGAACGGCCAAACGGTGGAAGGACCACCCAGGCGATCATCCGGGAACACGCTGTCACACCGACTGGCACCAGGCCACCCATGGTGGGTGCAATGTGATTGGTCATGGGCCCGCTCATAACCCCATGATCACCCCGCAGAGGGAGGTCCAGGTCACTGGCCAGTGGGGTGATCAACGGAGAAGCTCCATGATCACCCCAAATTGGAAACCCAGGCCACTGACTGTCAGGCTGCAGCAGGTTAGTGGGGCCTCTCTCTGGGAGGGAAGCCCGGGTCCCGGATGCCAGCGGCCAGAGGGAAACCAGGGTCTCAAGTGCCGGTGCCAGAAATAGGGGGAAAGAAGGAGTACTTTTGCATGAGTGTTGTGCCCTGGGCCTCTAGTAAGAGTATCATTTGGTTATTTAGAAAGTCAGTTTGGGAATATAGGTACAGGGCTCATTTTTAATACAAACTTAATTTTCTAAAGCCTTCCCTCTTATTAGAAACTCTGCTCTGGCCAGTGCGGCTCCTCAATGGATGAACATTACCCTAGGAACCAGGAGGTCATGGTTCAATTTCCAGTCGAAGCACATGACCAGGTTGTGAACTTGGTCCCAAGTAGCAAATGTGCCTGGGGCCACGATCCATTGAACCTCTCTCATCTTTGATATTTGAATCTTTCTCTCCTTCTTCCTCCCTCTCTGAAATCAATAAAAATATATTTTATAAAAACAAAAAACAATAACTCTCAGCCCTGTCCAGTGTGTTTCAGGTGTTTGACCGTTGTTCTCTCCACCAGAAGGTCACTGGTTCAATTCTCTTTCAAGGCACATACCCAGATTAAGGCTTCAATCCCCAGGCAGAATGTGCGTCGGAAGCAATGATCTATGTTTCTCTCTCCCTCTCCCTTCCTAACTCTCTAAAAAATTAATAAAAACATTAAAAAATAACAAAAAAAAACTCATATCAGAATTCAAATGGGTAAAAAAGATGTTAAGAAATGGAAATTTTCAGACTTTTTAGTTCATACCACTTTTTCCCAGACAAACTATTATTTTTTTATTATATAGTTTAACAAACAGTTATTTTTATCCAGATATCCTATATAATAAAAGAGTAATATGCAACTCAACTGAACGGTTGAATGACCAGTCGCTATGGCACGCACTGACCACCAGGGGACAGATGCTCAATGCAAGAGCTGCCCCCTGGTGGCCAGTGCGCTTCCACAGGGGGAATGCCACTCAGCCAGAAGCCGGCTCACAGCTGGCCAGTGCAGCGGTGGTAGCAGGAGCCTCTCCCACCTTCATGGCAGCTCTAAGGACGTCCGACTGAAAGCTTAGGCCTGCTCCCCAAGCCCTCAGTTGGACATCCCCCAATAGCTCCTGGGCAGCCAGAGGGATGTCTAACTGCCAGCTTAGGCCCGATCCTCCAGGGAGTGGTCCTAAACTGGCAGGTGGACATCCCTTGAGGGGTCCCGGACTGCGAGAGAGCACAGGCCAGGTTGAGGGACCCTCTTGAGTGCATGAATTTTCGTGCACTGGGCCTCTAGTCTAATCTAATAAAAGAAAAACATGCAAATTGACCGCACCTCTGCTATTCCCAAGCCACTCCCACCAGCCAATCATAGTGACTATATGCAAATTAACCCAACCAAGATGGCAGCCAATAGTCATTGAGATGGAGCAAGCTGGAGGCTTGGTTTTCCCAGTGATGGAGGAAGCCAAGCTTCTCACCTACCCTGGCCAGCTGTGGTCTCCGCTCAATGCAACAAAGTTTCAATTTTAGAAGATAAATAAATCCCATATACCTGCTTCCAGAAAGGCTCCATTGGAGTGGGGAGTCCCCCCTGGGTGGGGGCATCAGCCTGGGCAAGGAGCCACTGGGTGTTGGCAGGCTGGCCACACCCCTCATCAGAGTTGAGGTCCCCACTGGGGGGCAGGTCCAGCCTGGGTTTGGGGCCACCTAGGGTTTGCATACTGGCCACACACCTGGCTTTGTCAGGAAGGACATCCGGAATAATGTCAGGAAGACATTCAGTCTATCCAGTCTAATTAGCATATTACCCTTTTATTAGTATAGATTAATCTCTTACTGTGCCTTATTTATATATTAAACTTTACCATATATAAATACTAGAGGCCCGGTGCACAAAAATTTGTGCACTCGGGGGGGGGGGGGTCCCTCAGCCCAGCCTGTGCCCTCTCGCAGTCTGGGACCCCTCAGGGGATGACGACTTGCTGGCTTAGGTCTGCTCCCCGGGAGATTGGGCCTAAAATGGCAATCAGACATCCCTCTGGCAGCCCGACAGCCCTCAGGAGATGTCCACTTGCCAGCGGGGAGCAGACCTAAACTGCAGTCAGACATCCTTAGTGCTGCTGAGGAGGCAGGAGAGGCTCCCACCACCACCGCTGTACTGGCAGCCATCAGCCTTGCTTGTGGCTGAGCAGAGCTCCCTATGTGGGAGTGCACTGACCACCAGGGGGCAGCTCCAGCATTGAGTGACTGCCCCCTGGTGGTCAGTGTGTGTCATAGTGACCAGTCATTCTCAGTCTTTCTGCTGTTAGGGTCAGTTTGCTTCTTACCTTTTTACTATATAGGAAGCCTGGTGCACGGGTGGGGGCCGGCTGGTTTGCCCTGAAGGGTGTCCCGGATCAGGGTGGGGGTCCTGCTTGGGTGCCTGGCCAGCCTAGAGGAGGGGCTGATGGCTGATTGCAGCCGGCCACACCCCCTTCAGGGTGGGGGTCCCCACTGGGGTGCCTGGCCAGTCTAGGTGAGGGGCTGAGGGCCATTTTCAGGCTGGCGGGTGACTGAAGCTCCCAGCCTCTCCTTTTTTTCTTTTTCTTTTTTTTATTCTGGGATTTATTTACCTTCTATGGCTGTCACTGGAGCTGAGAGCCGGCTCTAGCTCTGAGGCCTGGCTACAGCTTGAGGCCTCGGCTGCTAAAAACAGGTATCTGGGATTTGTTTAGCTTCTATAATGCGGAGACAGAGAAACTATATATATATATATATATATGAAAACAGTATATATGGGGTTCAGTATTATCCATGGTTTCAGGGATCCACTGGGGGTGGTCTTGAAATAGACCCTCTGTGGATAAGGGAGAACTACTATATAATCTTTTTTTTTAAAAAAAATTTGTATAGGGAAGTGTATCGATTACCACAAAAGACCAAAACTTGAAGCACAAATTTTGTGTTAACTGCTATTCTAAAGGAAGATTTTAGTAAGAATATAGGGCTCTCCCTATATCCTTAAGAGACTTCTTACTCTCCCCATTAGAAAAAGTTAATTCTCCTTTGAATTATACTCTTTCCTATTTTAAACACTGCTTATATAGCACATATTTGGTTAATACATTTATTTATTTTATTTAAAAGCTTCATTATATATGTACTCTATGAGATAGCTCTTGTTCATATTTATTTCCTAACCTATCGTCACTAAAAGCATTCAATAAATATTTATTAAATTAGTAAATATGAGTTAAGTTCACACTAATGTCAATTAAGATTCCATTTGTAGAGCATCATCGAAGTTAAGAATTTTTATTTCTTTGTTGGTTAAATTTATTGGATATATAATAACATTATATAGGTTTCAAGTATACAATTCTATATACTTGCCATTCTACAACATGTCATTTGTATAATGCATTCTGAGGTTACCTCCCAAAGTCTCATATTTGACCCTTTTACCCTTTACCCTTTTCATTCTCACACGACCACCTTTCCCCTTTGGTAACTAACCTGTTGTCTCTGTCCAGAGTTTGTTTCTTTATTTCTATTTTATATTCCACGTAAGAAGGAAATCATATGGTTGTTGACTTTTCCATCTGACTTATTTCATTTGCATGATACTCTCAAGATCCATCCATGTTATTGCAAATGTCAGCATTTCATCTTTTCTTATGGCTCGGTAGTATTCCATCCTATATATGTACCACATCTTCTCTATCTATTCATTAATTGAAGGGTATTTAGGTTGTTGCCATGTCTTGGCTACTGTGTATAATGTTGCAAAGAACATAGGGGTACATATATCTTTATAAACAAGAATTTTTTAACCCTCACCTGTGGATATTTTTACATTGATTTTAGAGAGAGTGGAAAAGAGAGGGAAAGACAAAGAAAAACATCAATGTGAGAGAAACACATTGATTGGTTGCCTTCTACACATGCTCCAACCAACGCCCAGGCCAGGGAGGAGCCTGCAACCAAGGTATGTGCCCTTGACCAGGATCGAACCTGGGAACTTTCAGTCTGCAGGTTAAGGCTCTATCCACTGAGCCAAACTGGCCAGGGCCAAGATTTTTAGATGGATTTCCAGAAGAGGTATTGGGTCATATGGTAGCTCTGTTTTTAAATTTTGAGGAACCTTCCTATTGTTTTTCCATAGTGTTATACCAGTTTGCATTCCACCAAAAGATGCTTCACATTTTCTCCAACACTTGTTATCACCTGTCTTATTGATAATAGCCATTCTAAAAGGAATGAGGTTGTATCTCATTCTGATTTTGATTTGCATTTCCCTTATAGATTGTGAAGTTTAACAATTTTTTATACATTTGTTGGCCTGGCCATTTATATGTCTTCTTAGAAAAGGTGTCTGTTCAGGTCATATGTCCACTTATATTTATTTTTTTAATATAATTTTATTGATTTCAGAGAGGAGAGATAGAAACATCGATGATGAGAGAGAATCATTGATAGGCTGCCTCCTGTACATCCTCCACTGGGGATTGAGCCCGAAACCCGGGCATTTGCCTTGAGTCCTGATTGGGAATTAAATCATGACCTCCAGCACTCAACTACTGAACCACACTGGGCAGGTCCACTTTTTAAATTAATTTTTTTGTTGTTGTTATAGTTGATTTATAAGAATTCTTTATATATTTTGGATATTAGCCCCTTATCAGAGGTATTGTTCGCAAATATCCTTGCCCCATTCATTTGGTTGCCTTTTTAATTTTGTTAGTGGTTTCTTTTTCTGTGAAAAATCATTTTTGTTTGATGTAGTCCCATTCATTTATTTTTATTTTTTGCTCTTATTTCTCTTGCCTTTGGATTCAAGTTCATAAAATTATCTTTGAGACGAAGGTCCATATGTGTAATACCTATGTTATTTTCTACATATTTTATTGATTCAGGTTATATATTTAAATCTTTAATCCATTTTTAGTTCACTTTTGTGTATGATGTCAAATAGCAGTCAAATTACATTCTTTTACATGTGGCTTACCAATTTTCCCAACACCATTTATTAAAGAGGCTTTCTTGTCTCCATTGCATGTTTTTGGCTCCTTTGTTGAAAATTAGTTGTCTATATACACGTGGGTTTATTTCTGGGATCTCAATTCTGTTCCATTGGTCTGTGTGTCTCTTTTTCTGCCAATACCATACTGTTTTTGGGTATTATACCTTTGCCATGTAAGGTGCCTTGGAAAAACGGTTTTGGGGTACAGATCATTAATTAGGTGTTCTGTTAGTTTCTTAGATCCCCATAGACTTGTGAAGTTCTTGTTATTTGTTTAAAAAGGCTTTTTGTTCCCTTCTCCCTCTCTCCTTCTGGTTTACCCATTATTTTGCTCTTTCTAATGGAGTCAGATAGTTCTCGTAGAGTTTCTTTATTTTTTAAAGTTCTCAATTCTCTCTCTTCTTCCACCTCAGTCATTTCTAGATTTCTCTCTTCAATATTACTATTTATTTCCTCTCTTTAGTCTCCTCTATTTTCTAAGCCCACTCATTCATTCTTCATCTCATATACTGAGTTCCTCACCTCCAGAATGTCTGTTTGGTTCTTTTTTTTAGCTTAAATATTTTTGGTGAAGTACTCCTTTCATGTGTTTATTTCTGAGCTTCTTGAGTTTCTTTAAGGCATTTTATTGTGTCCTGTTGAGTTTTTTTAGAAATGCAATCTTAAATTCTCTGTCAGATAGATCAGTCTTCCAGGTCTTTAAGTTTATTTTCTTGAGTTTTTTTTTTTTTTTTTTCTTCTGAACCTCTACGTTACCTTGGTTATTCATTATGCTTGATGGGTTATTTCTGTGGGCATTTGTGAAGATTAAATATTCTATTAATAGCAGCAGTAGTAGTAGTAGTAGTAGTAGTATTGACTACTGTTTAGCCCAGCTGTGGGCAAACTATGGCCCGCGGGCCGGATCCGGCCCGTTTGTAATGAATAAAACTAAAAAAAAATAAAAAGACCATACCCTTTTATGTAATGATGTTTACTTTGAATTTATA
>NW_006295732.1:13608-23310 GCF_000327345.1 Myotis davidii
CAAACACTCCATCCATGCTTTTGTTCCGGCCCTCCGGTCCAGTTTAAGAACACATTGTGGCCCTCCAGTCAAAAAGTTTGCCCACCCCTGGTTTAGCCATTGATAAGTAGAGGTGTTTATTTCTTTCCCAGTAAGTGGTGATAAAGTGTGTTTATTTTCTCTTACTTGCACTACTGAGTGCTTGGCTGTTTATTCTCCCTCACCTTCTGGCAGCTGAGCTGTAACATGTTCTCAGGGCACCACCCGTGTGGTGGGAAGTACGGGTTATGGGTCTCCTGAACTGTGTGTTCCCAGCACTGCCTTTCTGCAGAATCACCAGCAGAGCTCAGCTCTGAGTTAACCCAGGTACTTCTACCTGGGCTCCACTATGATGGGGCGTGTTGGGGGTGGTATAGTGAGGAAAAGAGTTTAGGCATCTCCAGCTCTGTTCTTCCTAGTGGTTTTAGCCACAATGAGTACTAACCCCTTAGATTGGAATTTTTTTTTTCTTTTTTGATTGTTCATCAACTGCTGAGTGAAAATTTTACAGCTCTTCAGGCCACAGGAGGGTATGAGGTGGGGAGGGATCCCATTTCCACAGATTTCTTTGTCCAGTGGTGGGTTTATGGAGCACTTTTTCTCTGCTCCTTACCTGGGCTCAGCCTGAATGTGTGCACGTCACTCGGACCACTCCAGTTTGTGCAGAGGCTTGCACCCTGACCCTTCCCTGCAGTAGTTTTCCTGGGCACACAGTTAGCAATGAACTGCATCTGGCTTCTGTCCCCGTCCTTCCTCCACTCTGGTCTCTCCTGTCTACTCCCACGCACCCACATCAGATATCTCACTGTACAGAACACGCAGATGGATTTGTGTGTTGAGCAGGGAATCTTTTGTTGAATTATAGCTTTCCAACCTGTTGTAACTTTAAGGGGAGAGACCTGGAGTAGCTCTCATGCTTATATTGAGAGGAGTTTTTAGGGGTAAAATAGGCAGGTTTAGGGAGTTTTAGAAATAAAGAGGGTCCATGGGGGAGGGCTGCAAATTTGGGAGCTGGGAGCTGACAGAAGGAATACATTCACAGAGAGAGAAAAGGAAAAAAAAAAAACAGGATAAGGGGAGAGGAATACACTGATTCACAGAGGACAGGGGAAAACCACAGGGAGTAGAGAAACAAAAGGGAGAAAGCGGAAAACAGATTTTCACAGGGGATAGAGAATTCTACCACAGAAGGGGGAGAAAAAATGGGAGGGCACATGGGGTTTGAGCTTTGAAGCTGCTATAGTGACCTAAGAAGGGAGCATCAAAAGACAAAGAACTGCAGCCTTTATAAACTTAGGGAAAGGGGGCTTAGTGGGTCACTCCCTTGGGACCCCCTCCCTACGTGGGAGTCTCTGCTTGTTTTCCAATAAATTTCCACCTTTCCATATGCCACCTTTTGTCCACGGCTTCATTCTTAGACTCTATCTGGACAAGAACCCAGGAAAGAAATCGCCTTTGCATCCTGCCCAGAGGAAAACCACGAGTTTCAGTTTGGTTTCCACATTTCACTATGCTGCTGACTTCACTCAAGGCTGTTTTTTGAGCTTTAATATGCAAGCATTAATTTTTAAAATTAACTGTGACACAAGAGATTCAGCCAAAGAAACACTAATAATTTTGAGTGTATTAAAAAACAGGGGTACTCATCTTTCTCTGACTTATCACATAATTTCACTTATATGTGGAATCTAATGAATATAATAAATTGACAAAATAGGCCCAGAAACATGAAAGCATGGAACAACAGACTGATGAATCTCAGAGTGAAAGGGGTGGGGGTGGGGAGAAATTAACCAAAGAATTTATATGCATATGCATATATGCATAACCAAAAAGACAATAGTGGGGTGAAAGCTTGGGGTTGGGGATGGGTGAAAGGGGTTGATGTAGACAAAAAGGAGAAATCTGTAATACTTTTGACAATAAAGAATTTTTTAAAAGATTCCTGCAAAATAAAACAACAAAAAAAGCAACACAGGTGTACTTGTGTCTCCAACCCTGAAAATGTAATAAAAACATGTTTTAAGAGATGATACATAATATTTTGACTTTGGCAAAAATTAAATGTATCGCTAAAATATGCTAGTGGTGAAAGCTGTTTTGATATCTACACTGATGAGTGCTGGCAGGCAATTTTCATGATAGTCTCTTTTTGTCTTTTTTTGTTGTTGTTGACAAACGTGTTTTCTAAAAAACCTGGCATGCCATTGCATTGTGGTAATGACTAGATTCATTGATGTGATACACAATAGCACATGTACTAGTCAAGAAAGAGTTATGAATTCATTTATTTAACTAATTGAGATACATTAAATGGACATTCAATAATCTGTGCAAAATAGAAATTAAACTGATTAGTCATTTACATATATTTCCAATATATATTTAGAATAGAAAAATCTTTACTCTTGGTTATTAATTCTCTTTTGGAATTCAAGCTCCATTAACAAATTTAAAATTTGTGATATTTCGACCTGTATTTACTTTCAATTTTCATAAAAAATGGATTTAGATGCAAATTTTGTCTAAATTATTTTGTGTAAATTACCCAGTCCCATTAGTTGAACATGTTAACTCTTGATCTCTTTTTTGCTAATGTGTAGAATGGGAATAGTAATTCTAGGCACTACAGCATAGAGTGTAGTATGTGTTAAACTAAATATAAATAAATAGATCATATCTGTTTTTGCTTCAATAGCATCAGTATTATCACTTTCATATACGATAAAAATGTTTCATTTTGTCTATAAAAACAGTTTATTATTTTTAGAGATAGACCAAATATTTGAAGGCAATACACTTATAAGAAAAGGTTATTTCCCCCACTAATTCAATTGGAGTTCCTTAGGCTATCAAATACACTACAAAATAGCTAGCAAGTGTTAACAAAGGAATGCTACTCTGACAGCAAGCCATAGGGGCATCTAAACTGAACTGGCACATTTGGAGAAGGCTTCTCAAACAGAATGAATCATGTGTTGAGTTCGGAAGCATAAGTAAAATTTGCTCAAAAGACGCTAGAGGTGGAGAGAACTCAGATAAAGGAAGTAGCATATGTAACGGTATAAAGGTTTGAGAAAAAGGTCATACTAGAGAATTTTAAGTCCATTCAAAGCATAAGTAGTTCAAGAAACAGGTGAGAAAAAATACTATATTAAAAACATGAATGATAGAAATTGTATAGCAGATGAAAAATTTGGGGTTTCAATTTGTATTTCTATGATGACTATATTACACATTGTTTCATATGTGTATTGAACATTTATGTCTCTTCTTTTTTCAGTTATTTTTAATTAATTTGTCCAATTTTAAATTGGGCTGAATTTTTTATAATATTACACTGTGTAATTTCCTTATATATACTGGATGCACATATTTTCAGTTGGGTTTGCCAGTTTATTTTCTTATGGTGTACTTATGAGCAGAAATTATTAGTTTTGATATAGCCAATTGACTGTATATGTGTGAGTTTATATGGCCTGTCTAATAAATACTTTATTACAATTATGTAAATAGCCTCCTTTTTTCTTCTAGCTTATATGTTTCTAGATTTTATGTTTAGGTCTATGACCCATTTCAAATTAATTTTCATTTTTGGAGTAAAGAAGGGTTTGAGCTTATTTTTCTTCATTTATCTTTTATTTTTTAATTTTTAAAATATTTTTATTGTTAATAGTATTAAAGATATCTCCAATATTCCCCCGTGTCCATGGGCTATCCATATCCTACATAATAAAAAGCTAATATGCTAAGTGTTCGACTGTTCGTTCAACTGTTTGGCCAGTAACTATGACACCCACTGATAACCAGGGGGCAGACGCTCCGACCTGTAGGTTAGCTTGCTGCTGGGGTCAGCTGATCAGGACTGGGATAGATAGGCCGGACATGCCTTGGAGCCCTCCCACAGACCCTCCCTGGCCCTGATCGAGCACCGGTGTGGGCCTTCGCCTGGCCTGTGCCCTCTTGCCATTCTGGACCCCTTGGGGAATGTCTAAGAGTCAGTTTTGGCCTGATCTCTACAAACCAGGCCGAGGGACCCCACCAGTGCATGGATCTGTGCACCGGGACTCTGGTAAGTATATAAGTTCTTTGGTTTATCTCTTCTTGTCCCCACAACCCCACATCGAGGTATGTCAGTCTGTTCCATACCTCCCTGCTTTGGGTCTTATTTTGTTGGTCAGTTCATTTTGTTCATTAGATTCTACAAATAAGTGAGATCAGGTGATATTTCTCTTTCTCATTTTGGCTTATTTCACTCTGCCTATTTCCCAGGTCCATTCATGCTGTATCAATGGGTAAGAGAGCCCTCTTTTTTACAGCTGCATAGTATTCCATAGTGTAAATGTTCCACTGCTTTTTTATCCCCTCTTCAAGTGATGGGCACTGGGGTTTTCCAAATCTTAGCTATTGTATAATGCAGCTATGAATGTAAGGGGTGCATATATTCTTTATATTTTTATTTGTAAATATAAATATTCAGTTTTTTTAACAACATTTGTTTAACACATGCATACACACAGAGACACACACACTCCTTCCTTCCCTCTTTGAACTGACTTACTACTTTTCTGTAAAAAATTAAGTGACAATATATGTGTGGGTTGAGAATACTTATTCTGTTCCATTAATCCATGTGTTTATCTTTGGAGCAATACAGCATTGTTTGATAGAGTAGCTTCACAGTAAGGCTTGAAATCAGAAAGTATAAATCATTCAATACTGTCTTTGTGGTTTCAAAGGGTGACAGGTTTCGTTAGATCTTTGTATTTCTTTTTCAATAAGAAAATGAGCTGGTGCTTTTTTAATTTCAACTCATTTATTGATCATTTACAGAAAAAAATCAATGTTATATTAATCTTATAAAATTAATTTTTTCTAATTTCAGTTATGTCTAATAGTTATTTTGCATATTCCAAATTATTTTCAAGTATATAACTGAATCTTTATTTTTTTCTCTTCAATATTATGCTTTTAAAAATTCTTTTATCTTGCTTATTTATTTGTTAGATTTTCAGTACCATGTGAAATAGTAGAGATATGCATCTAGCAGATATAATTGTCTTCTTTTTATTTCAGAGGGAACTGCTCAATGCTTGCCATCAATTGTGATATTAGCTGTTGATTTTTTTATAGATGCCCTTTTGTCAGATTGAGAAACTTCCCTACTACTCTAGGTATAGAGAATTTTAAAATTATTTTTATTATGAATAGGTGTGGTTATTTTTCAATTATTTTCTCTGTATGTATTTAAACTATACTTCATTGTGATAAATTATAATGATTGATCTTAAGCTGTTTAATAAAACTTATATTCTTAGATTAACCCTACTTGGTCATGATATATTACCCTTTTACATATATGCCTATGCTATTTTATTATGTGTTTTTTGTAGAATGTCTTTAATCCATCAAGTGAGTTAGACTTATTCTCTCCTCTCTATCTTTGGAAAAATATTTATTTAAGATTTGTATTATTTCTTCTAAAAATGATTAATGAAATTCACTTAAATATCTGGTCCTGGATTTTTCTTTGTGGACAAGTATTTGAGTATGAATTCAAGATCTTCAATAAATAAATTATTTGGGCAAATAGTGTTTTCAGGAACTTTATTTAATTTAAGTTGTCTAATTTATTGGCATAAAGTTTTCCTTAACATTCTTTATTTTATTCCTGATATTAGTAGGTTTGCCTTTCACTTCTGTATTGTTCTTTACAAATATTGAACATGTCTAAAATTAAAGCAAACATCCTGTCTCCTAGTTCAATTTTGTGTTCCCTATTTTAGCGTGTTATACCATTTACTTTATTCCAATGCAAAATCTGCCTGTTCTCACCTCCTTTTTACTCACATCCTTCATCCAGTTGATGTCAGAGGCTTGATATATCTAATCTATATATATAAAAGCCCAGTGACCGAAACGGCAGAATGACCAGAACGACCAGAACAACCGGTCTCTATGACACACACTGAGCAGACAGGCAGGTGAGCAGATAGAAGCAGGCAGGCAGGTAGGCAGACAGGTGAGTTGTTATGAGCGGGCAGGCAGGCAGGAGAGTAGTTAGGAGCAGGTGGGCAGCCAGGTGAGTGGTTAGGAGCTAGCAGTCCTTGGGCTTAAACATCCCCCGAGGGGTCCCAGATTGCAAGAGGGTGCAGGCCTGGGTGAGGGACTCCCCCATGCATGAATTTTGTTCACTGGGCCTCTAGTGCCATAATAATCTTCAGACACATTCCATCTTCTTTAAACAGACAAATCCTTTCTCTCTAGAGATCCTTAGTATTTTAGCTTGGGAAACACTTCTAGATACAATTGGAAATATCCAAGAGATGTCCTGGCAATACATAGATCCTTCATTCAATTAAATACCAAGTTATTAAAACTTAAAAGTAGTTATTCTGTCAATGAGTCAAGGAGTCTAAGAGAAGATATGTAGTTACATAGAAAAGTGTGAGAAACAGAATATACATCATGTGGCACATAATGCATATTGGTAAACATTAATTTATAACAAAATATTAATGTGCCCAAATATATAGATGAAGTAATCTGGGCTTAATTTGAGAACGTTCTCTGGAGGAATACATATAGGGTACGTAGAAGAGCATGTATTCTCTGATTACCACAAATCAATACATGATATGTATCCTTATAAGGATACATAAGGGTAGTCTATGTGAGCTTGACATAAAGACTTTTGGACCTTTTAGGAAGCTGGATATTCTTTCAGTTACCTGGGAAAGCACTTCCTTTTTGATATATTTCTGTGACTTGTACTTTGGCATCAGCACTTGTCCTTTCTTTTCTTTAGTTTTCCTGTCTGTACAATGAAGATAATGTTAATTCTCCCCTCCCTGGTTGCTGAGAAGGTGGATTTATACTTATGAATCACTTTGAAGATGAAAAGCACTTGTGCTTATTATTAGCTGTAACATTGGCAAAAGAGAGAGAGAGAAAGTGAGAGAGAGAGAGAAAGAGAGAGAGAGAGGCATTTGTCTGAAGAGGTGATTTGCTGTAGAGCAGTGTAGTAGAATCAGAAAGGGCAGCAGTAGAGAAATAACGAATTGTAGAAATAAATATAGAAAGATAGCTTTTAAGTATTATAATTTTTATGATCAAAATCTCCCAAAATTTTTTGAAATTATTTTTTTTACAGTGATTATACAAAGTTTCCTACAGTCAATATATATGAAAGGAAAATTTTCATTTTCCATATAAAAAATTGGAAATCATTATCTTCAGCCCTAAAAAAGCCCAGGTTTTCTAGTTTAAGAAGAATCAGGTTGAATTAGGACTGAAAGGAAGAATTTAGTTTGTTTGAAAATGTGACTGTAGAAGAACCTTCATTGAATTGAATTTAAATCATATTCATTATCTCTTTCATTGTTCTAAATTATTTAAATACTTGCCCTGGCTGGTTTTTGCTCAGGGGATAGAGCGTTGGCCTGCAAACTCAAGGTTCCCAGGTTCGATTCTGGTCAAGGACATGTGCATTGGCTGCAGGCACATCCCCAGTGGGGAGTGTGCAGGAGGCTGCTGATCAATGTTTCTCTCTCATCGATGTTTCTAACTCTCTATCCCTCTCCTTTCCTCTCTGTAAAAAAAAAATCAAAAAAAATCAATAAAATATATTTAAAATATATTTAAAAAAATAAAAATAAATTATTTAAATACTTGTTTATAAACACAAATATTAATTTCTCACTGAAATTTACAAGTAAATAGAATTGAAACAAGCATTATATGTACTTATTACATTGTCCAAAATTATATCTCATTAATTTTACTCAAGAAAAAAAGTAATGGCAAAGTCAAGAGATTTTATATTTCATATACTTTATATACAAGCATTTGGTTACAGGAAAGGAAACTATCATTGTAATTTCATTAATGTGGCATCTGACTGAATTCCTTTTTTAGATTTATGGGTTTACTGTTCTGCCATTCTTTTTATTAGTAAGGAGGCAGTTTTATTTCTGTTAAAGTCATTGATCAATAAAAAAATCTATTGTAGTAAAAACTTGATAGAATAGAATTCTCTATTGAACTCAGATGTAAAATTAAACAATAACAGAGAATTGCTTTCAGACAATAGCTCTATTTATGAGAGAAAGCAACATAGGAATTCAGTAATTGATCAGAGATCTTTATCCAGAAAGTCAGAAAAATAGAAAATACTAAACATTTAAAAACATTGAGTTGTTTTTATCAGAGAATTGTATTCACTTTCATTATTGAGTTAAGGATCCAAAGGTGGATACTGAGAATATTCAAATAAATTGACACTAAAACAATACTGGTAATAACTTTGGATTGATAAAAGTATTCTTATTTTAGTAATAGTGACCAACCTTTTTATTTTGAAAAGAAAGATAAAGAGCACATAAATTTCTTGCTAAGACAGGTTGGTTAATTATATGTATATTTTAATATTATGTATTAATTTTAAAGATGTTTATTTTTTAATTACAATTGACATTCAATATTATATTACTTTCAGGTGTACAAAATAGTTGTTAGACATTTATCTATTAAAATATTATTGACTACTAAAGGCCCGATGCACAAAATTGTGCAAAAGTAGGCCTTCCTTCCCCCGACTGCTGGCACTGGCTTCCCTCTGGCACCTGGGAGCCAGACTTCCCTCTGGCCACCAGCAGTCGCCCAGGACCTGGGCTTCCCACGCAGCCCCTGCTTCATCCAGAAGGTCATCCAGTCTAATTAGAATATTATACTTTTATTATTATAGATATTACCAATCTGTACTTTATAGCTCCGTGACTATTTTTAAAATAATTTTTGTATGGTCGTTAGACTATGCTACAACATTTGTGTGTGTTGATGTGCCTTTGGGGTTATTGGTTTTATGTCTGAAATAAATTGTATCTGTGCAAAAACAGAACACTGTATCTCATAAGGTTTTGTTTTGTGTTTGTATTTTTTCATGTTAACTCTATTATGTGAACTGTGAAAAACATTCTGGAAAAAAATGTCTGAATAATAATATACTTGCTTAGCCTGGCTGGTGTGCTCAGTGGTTGAGTGTCGACCTATGAACCAGGAGGTCATGGTTTGATTCCTGGTCAGGGCACATGCCCATGTTGTGGGCTCAGTCCCCAGAGCAGGGTGTGCAGGAGGCAGCCAATCAATGATTCTTTCTCATCATTGATGTTTCTATCTCTCACCCTCTCCCTTCCTCTCTGAAATCAATAAACATATATTTAAAAAATATATACTTCATCAAAGCACATGTAGTCATATTTTTATTATTCAAACCAGTGTCCCAGTGCACGAATTCATGCACATTGATAGAAAATTAATTAGGAGAAATATTGTAATATCCCTATTCACCCTTTTTCTATAATAGAAATGTCAACCAAATTCATGATTGACAATGATAGATCGAAACACACATGTGTGATTGGCTCCAACAAGATCTTTCTATGTATCGAGCATGCACTAGTCAACTTAGTCTTTTATATATATACTAGAGGTCAGGTGCACAAAACCTGCTTTCTGATGTAGCTAAACTTTTTCCAGCCCAGTGAAGCAACCCAACTTCTCTTTCAGGTAACTGTCAGCAACACAGCAGTAACTATCAACAGGAAGCAGATTATGATTGTAGATCATGCAGGGAGAATGAAGGTTAAAATATTTAACTGCATCAGAGTTTGACTATATTCTGAG
>NW_006295732.1:24281-37452 GCF_000327345.1 Myotis davidii
ACTGCTCCTGTTTTGCTTTTTTCTTTTTATTCTGGGCCAGCATTAGCTCTGGCTCCAGCTCTGAAGCCTCTGCTGCTGAAAGAAGGTATCTGGTTTGTTTCCTCTCTATAATCGAAACAGTGTATAACTCCAGCTCTGAGATCCTGGGGTCACTGAAAGCTGGTTTCTGGGGTTTTGTTTAGCTTCTGTATTTGTTACAATGTTTCTTAAACTGTAAGTTCAGAGGCTGGCAAGGCAGGCGGGGAACGTTGGAGTCCTCCGTCACTGAAGCAAGCAAGCCTCATGTTCACTTCAAGCTGCCTGGCTGCTGGCCTCTATCTTGGCTCGCCCTTAATTTGCATATTTCGCTGATTAGCCAATGGGAAGGGTAGCAGTAGTATGCTAATTAGCATATTTCTCTTTTATTAGATAGGATATAAGTAAACTTTCTTAATTAGACCTGCTTTCTGATGCTGCTAAACTTTATCCAGTCCAGTGAAGCACTTCAACTTCTCTTTCAGGTAATTTTTAGCAATGCAGCAGTAAATATCAACACAAAGCAGATTATTATTGTAGATCACGCAGGGAGAACAAAGGGTGAAATATTTAACTCTAGCAGTGTTTGACTATATTCTGTGCAGGGAGAAAACCTGAAGTCATTTTCAAGGTCCACCATTTCTTACTTCTTTTCAGTTGGGTCAAGTGTCTAAACTTTCTAAATCTCCATTTTCTGGCTAATGAAAAGAAGATAAGATTCTACTAAGTTTCCTATCTACCTACTCCAGGACTTCTGTGAGGATCAAATGAGATGAGGCATGGGAAAATGCTTCACAAACATTTGGTTAAACTGTAAAATGTTTGCACCTGGCTATAAAGCAGTGGTTCTCAACCTTCCTAATGCCACAACCCTTTAATACAGTTCCTCATGTTGTGGTGACCCCCAAACCATAAAATTATTTTCGTTGCTACTTCATATCTGTAATTTTGCTACTGTTATGAATCGTAATGTAAATATCTGATATGTGCCTGCAATTTGGTGGGTTGTCGCTCAGGGGTGGTGGTGGGGTCTGTGTCCCACTTGGGGGAAGCCGAGTGTTGGTTTTTTGGCGCTAGGTCCATGGTGCCATTTGCTTTTAAATGGCCAGTGTGTGTCATGGTGTCTCCAGCATTGATCATCTGCCCCCTGGTAGTCAGTGCGCATCATAACTACCAGTTGGATGGACAGGCACTTAGCCTTTTATATAGAGAGATAAACCATTCAAATTTTTATTTTTATGTTGTCTTCCCTAAAAAAAAATCAGAACAAAACAATAAAAACTTTGATTAGTAAGTATTCACTTTCCACTGATCTGATTATTGGTTAATACTCTACTGGGGGAAAATAAAGAAATGGATGCAAGGACTTATATTAAATTGTAATAATTTAGGAGCATTTGACAACCATTTAGTTTGCAATACATAAGATAATTCCCATGAATATAAATTATTCATCTCCACTGATCATGTTGACAAGGTAACTGCAAATAATATTTAACATTGACTATAACGTGTAAAGCATGATAATTAATTGAAGATGAAAAACAAAAGAAAATATATATAACCACCACACAAAACAAATAAACAATAAGAATACACTTTCTGCTCTGTTTTATTCTAATAGCAAACTGGGCCAAATTGGTCAAAAGGTCCAAACTTGCAGTTATAAGATAAATAAGTCTTGGGGACATAATATACATATGTTATCCATAGTTAATGATACTGTATTGTATCAAAAGTCATTAAAAGAGTAGATATTAATAGCTCTCACTACAGGAAAAATAACTTGTAACAATGGGGGATGATGTATGTTAGCTAGACTTGTGATCATTTTGTAATATATACATATACTGAATCATTTTGTTGAAAGCAATATGGTATATGTGAACATATAGTGGGATGATGTATGTTAGCTAGACTTGTTGTGATCATTTTGTAATATATACATATACTAAATCATTTTGTTGAAAGCAATATGGTATATGTGAACATATATCAAAAAAAAGAAATAGCTAGAGGGGTAGAGAGTTAGAAACATTGATGAGAAACATTGATCAGCTGCCTCCTGCACACTCCCTACTGGGGATGTGCCAGCAACCAAGGTACATGCCCTTGACTGGAATCAAACCTGGGACCCTTCAGTCCACAGGCCAACGCTCTATCCACTGAGCCAGATTGGTTAGGCTGTCACTTGCTTTTAATATTTCTGACTTACCCATAACAATTGACTACTTAGAAATCTACACTAGGTGCAGTTGGTTTATTATCGATTGGATTCATATTCTAACCAAATCATATATTTGCCCTATCTTTGTGAAACATAGCCCTTCTCTTTCTCTTCCTTCCGCAACCCTCCTTTCCCCTTTCTCTCCACTGTTTTCTTCTATTGCAACTGCCACGTCAACAATTGGATATGATGGGGGATTTTGCTATCATAAGTAAAAAAAAAAAAGGTAATGAATAGGAAGGAAATATCTTCTATTTAGAAGAATTACAATTGCTATCTTAATAATCACACAATTTAAATTAAAGCTTCACGTTATATATTAAAGAGGAAATATTTAAATGCCATTAGAACAAATCTCAATTTGAGAAATAAATGAGTTTATGCTACCTGAAGCTTCATTAAGAAAACTATTAACAAGAACGTCTAAAATAACATCTCCAACAAGAATACAGAAATCTAAATTTAACATTTATATTAAATAAGTGATTTATAGAATAAAATAACATTTTTATTTTAGAAAAAATATTTGATGATCTTTTGAAAGGGTACTATTGGTTTGTCTTAGAGCTCATAATTCTTTTTATATACAAGTTGAAGAATTGTATCCAGATCTCATAAAAATTACCTTGTGTTTTTGTTCTGTACGTATTTATTAAAACAACCTATCTCCCATATTATAAAGGTTACATGATTAAATATTTCATAATTTAACTAAAGTGATGAGCAAGTACATAAATTATAATGTAATATATTTCCAAAAATAGCTTTTTTTCAATATCAAAAAGAAGTCTGTGCCTATGTATGTGTGAGAACTCAAAAAAAAAGAAAGGATGTAAGTAGAGATGGTTACTCATTCCGCATTATATCTAATTTGACTTAATGAGAAATAGTTCTTAACTTTCAATCAAACTCAATATAGCATAATTTTTTTTAAAAAAGTTAAAAAGAATATTTTAAAGCTAGAATATTAGTACTTTTTCATTTTATCCCCTTGATAATAGATTTTCTTATTCAGCTCTAAATTTTTGAGAAGTAATTATTAAAATGTATGGCACTGAGTCCATTTTTTTTATTGTAAAACTTTTATATTAACTAAGAGTTGTCTAGGTTGTCAAGGAAATTTACCAATTTATGTCACTCATTTGGGTTCATAATTAAACACAATTCTTTGCTAAGATTTTTATATAAATCTGCACTGTTTTCTGTAATGGGAAAAGGGGTTTTAACTATTTTATGCCAATGACTTACATGAATCATTAGATAATACTGTTAGAAATCATAACATTGCTTTATTGTAAGTTGCCTCACATGCTTGTTAATTAATTATGTTTCATGGTGGTAGATAGTAGAATATATTAATTCCAGGTCTACAAACAAACCGTATTCATAGAAAATAAATCCATTTAAGTTGGAACATGCTGGCGTTCTTGCAATAAGACCATGAAATCCGTGTTGAAAGTGTTAAACAGAGGAAAGCAAAGTTTAAAGAAAGAAATGGAGATTGTGTGAGCTGGTGGCTCACCTACAGTAGACTAGATGAGAGAAGTTCCATTTTGTATTGTGTGTGTGTGTGTGTGTGTGTGTGTGTGTGTGTTGTGTGTATGTACATGTTTGCGAGTTTTTATTTACTTAATTGACTAGGACATATTAATTATTAAAGTGAGTTTCTTATCAGAGAATAAGATTAGCAACCAGGGGCATTAGCAGGCATTGAACTCAGAGACCCAGAAATATCAAAGTGCTAAGAAATCCAGGAATCAAAGACTCAGGTATATAAAAGCAATAGCCCCACCAAATATATTTAAAATAGCAGTAAATAGATTTTCTGTGTGAATGTTCAATATATCATTATTTAAGTAACTTTTCTTAGAATAATAAAAAAAATGTTCAGTAGCAAAAATAAGTTTTGTAAATACTACAGTTTTCTTTAATTCTTCCCCCATCCTAGATGTCAACCCCTTTCAGCAGCTAGCTTTACAAAACACATTGTCATCTGACATGAATAAAGAAATATCCTTATCATTCTTTAATACAATCTTTTCTAAATGTTTTGACTGAATATATCTTATATAATAAAAGGGTAATATACAAATCAACCAAACGGTGGAACGACTGGTTGCTATGATGCACACGACAACCAGGGGGCCGATGCTCAACGCAGGAGCTGCCCCCTGGTGGTCTGTGCGCTCCCACAGAGGGAGCCCTGCTCAGCCAGAAGCTGAGCTCATGGCTGGCGAGGGCAGCAGCGGTGGTAGGAGCCTCTAGGGGCTGGGGAGGTATGCAGGAGGTTGGCCAGCTGGGGAGGGACCACTGCAGGGCTCCAAGGCATGTCCAGCCCATCTTGCTCAGTCCTGATCATCCGGACCCCAGCAGCAAGCTCACCTACTGGTTGGAGCATGTTCCCCCTAGTGGTCAGTGCATGTCATAGTGACTGGACAACCGGTCAACTGTCTGCCTCCTGATGGTCAGCACATGTCATAGCAAGCAGTTGAGCGGCCTTAGCATATTATTACCATATTACACTTTGATTGGTTGAATGACTGACTAGACAACTGGACACTTAACACATTAGGCTTTTATTATATAGGATATTCCTATGAATACTTAGCATTTTTAAAGGCATCAGTAGACCACAGAAGAGGATTTGAAAATGTTACAGGCAATTTCTCAGCTCACTGTTTGCACATACTAATTGTTTTCCTATTACTCAATGTTTTATTACAGACTTTATTCTTTGAACTCAAGTCATGTTTATGGATTCTCTGGATGTGGAAATCTGTAGCATATCCCTCTTGACCTATTGTTGTTCTCATTCAGTGCGTTGCTGTGGTCTCTCCTATTCTTTTGGAGTCATCAGTATTTGGTAACACACACACACCCAAAATTGATTTCTCTCTCGGATCCCATGTAATCCTCCCTGGTAGGCTAATACTAGAAATGCATCTCTTACTGTGAAACATTGAAGCAAGACAAAGAATTGCCCATTCTTCTGTACCTTTGCAGAGAACATTGTTGTATACTTCTAGAGTTCTTTCACAAGAATTTAGTTTTAATGTAAAGCCTAATATTTAATCTGGAAATACCTAAATTTAGACATACATATAAAATTCATGACAACCCCACATTAATATTACTATACCTCTACCTTCTGGTGGAGGAGACAAAAATAAATAGGAGAAAATAAGATATTTTGTAATATCAAATAATTATAGTCAGTTATCTAACTCAATAGGTGACATGTGAAAAAATATTTGGAAGGTCATGATGCATTCAGGAAATGAGTATGCCTGAAACAAGGAGAAAGAGAAAGAGATGTAGGTGATGATATGAGACAGGTAATGGGACCAGATCTTTGAATGACCGTTGTAAGAATCATGGTAAATTTAGGTCTTGTAGGGAGCCTATAAAAATAGTTACTGTGAAGAGTCTTTCTCCTTATAATGGTCAGCAAATTAAGGTTCAATCCATATTGTATCTCAGTAAAGAAGGCAGGAACTAGACAACCAGGGGTGACATTTCATTAAAACTCATGCATTTGTAATAAGTTAATTGTGGTACTGAAATTTTCTGTTGTTTATCATGCTAATAAAACAATAAAATGGAATGTATATGTTACATTTTATAAATTTTCCATTAAGGACAATGGTTTTGAAACTGCGTTTTGTCAAATATTAGAGTTTATAAGACTTACCAAAAAAAAAAAAGAAATACCACGTATTCCAAACACTGCTGTCATGTCTCTTCTTTCACTAGCCACATTGTTTTTGTCTCGGAAGTGCCAATTGAACTATTTTTAAAATTTATCCTTCAGAGTATCATGATGATCTGATGCTGAAAAATCCAAGAATTCTGTGAATTCTATACTCAAAGCAGCATAAATCTCTTACAAATTATATACAAAATGTACTGTATACAACTTTACTGTACATTCATATGTAACTTTACTGTTTGGTGCATTTTTTAGTGTTGTTTGCAATGAATTTTACCTAAAGTTATCTAGCTTTATTTAAGTTACTTTTATGCATTAATTGTCCATTTCAATAGAATGTGTTCATGCTTCTCTTAGGAAATGTTATTCCTTTAAGAAAAGGATATTGCCAACAATCATAAACTCAACTTTAAAATGAATATGTTTCTTGTACCTATTTTTCAGCAAGCACAGACTTGAGTAGATTTTTGTCTTTAGTCAAAATTACTCCAGCATTTCCACTAACTATTGTTTGAGAAAATAACTATAAAGCACAAATTATGGTTGCTTCCTCCAGATTCAAGATTCACAGAAAGTCTTTGAAAAGTAGCGTAATACTGCTGGGAAAATTTTAGTTCCTGTCTGTCTCCAATACTACTTTTTAAAAATCCCAGTGTTTTCAAAGTAAATATAAATTCTTCTTCCAATTCCCTGTTTTTTTCAGTACCTGAAATATATTTCTCCCATGATCTTGTTTCCCACTGTACTTCAGCCTCTCACTCCCATGGTGGTTGCCAAGATCTTGATATGACCAATAATTTTACACACACCCCATAATGTCAATACCATATGTTCTATTATATAACCAATTACATTTTGTCATTTTTCTCCAGTCTTCAGGGCTCTGAATCCAACACTCCCCCTGGACCACTGACACTACCATATTTTCATCCTCTAAAACGTTTGAGTCCAGATTCCCCTCTTGCTCACTTTATATTTCTTTTCCAAGCCACCCCTGTAACCACCCCTGCCTATAAACCTTGACTTCCTTTGCCTGTCACCTATTCTGTTGTAACATCATAGCCCTTTGGACTCTCCTTTGGACTGCCCTCCTTTAGTTGAATATGACCAAGGAATAAACAAGGCTTTGCTGAATCACCCCTTATTCATTTGTGTTCCCTTCCAATGACTAGTTTATATTTTCCTTTTCCTGAAACCTCCAATGACAACCTAGCTGATCTGCCTGCTCAGATGGTGACATTACTGCCTAGTTAACTGATAAAATTAAGGTAATTTAAAGAAATCATCTAGAAATCACCCACACTGCATTCATCCACCTGCTGACATCTTCAGCCATAAGCTCTAACTTCCCAACTTCTTTTATGTAAAGACAGTTTCCATTTCTAAATGAGACCTTATTTCCTCTCATCTATTTAATGATATGTCAGTATTTTTTTTTTGTCTTCAACACCAAGTCATCTATACACTCTACCCTATCATTCCTTTCAGAATAACAATGTCCCATTATTTTTCCCATCTTGACAGTCCATCTTTTACACTTCTTACTCCATCAGCTAATACTTCTTTACTCTCTTTATAGCCAACCACCTCAAGATTTGTCTTTATTCTCTTTTTTATTCTTGTTAAGAATACTCCACTTATTCATGGTGGCCAAGACATGAAAACAACTGAAGTGCCCCTTGATAGATGATTGGATAAAGATGTGATACATACACTGAGTGGCCAGATTATTATGACCACCTGACATTTGTAAGCAAATTAGCTATAATTTCATGCTGAAGTTGCTAGAGGGCCAGACCATTATAAATAGGGAAGCAGGTTGTTTACCATGACAGTAGAAGTGATTTTTTTCTGAAGATATGGGTAAACAACATGATTTAACAGCCTTTGAATGTGCGATATATATATATCCCCCCCACACACACACAATGGAATACTACTCAGCCATAAGAAAAGAAGAAATGCTGCCATTTGCAACAACATAAATGGATCTTAAGTAAACCATGCTAAGCAAAATAAGTCATAAAGATTTAAAAACCATATGATTTCACTCATGTGTGGGATAAAAACTGAAAGCAACAAATAAACAAACAAGACAAATAAAAACTCATAGACACAAACAATAGTATAGTGGTTACCAAAGGGAATGGGGAATGGGGTGGGGAGAAGGTAGTAAAGGGTGCAAAGGGGTCAAAGATATGGTGATGGAAGGTAATTTACTCGCAGTGGTAAGCATACAATACATCATGCAGGTGATGTATTATAGAATTATACATTTGAAGCATATAATTTTTAAAAATATTTGTATCAGTTCTTTGATTAATCTCTTCCCATCCATCCGCCCATCCCAGTCTTCCCTCTGAGATTCAACAGTCTGTTCCATGCTTCTGTGTCTCTGGATCTATTTTGTTCATCAGTTTATTTTGTTTTTTTAGAGTCCACATATGAGTGAGATCATGTGATACTTGTCTTTCTCTGACAGATTTATTTTGTTTAATATAATACTCTCCAGATCCATCCATGCTGTCTCAAAGAGTAAGAGATCCTTCTTTTTTACTGCTGTGTAGTTTTCTATAGCATAAATGTACCACAGCTTTTTTATCCACTTGTCTACTGATGGGCACCTGAGCTGTTTCCAGTTGTTAGCTATTGTAAATTGTGCTACTGTGAACATAGGGATATACACATTCTTTCTGATTGACGTTTCGAGTCTCTTGGGATATATTCCTAGAAGTGGGATCACCATCAGTATATCCACTTTGCAGAAGTGTCTATTTAGGTCTCTTGCCCATTTTTTTTTAATTGGATTGTTTTTCTTCCTTTTGTTAAGTAGTATGAGTTCCTGATATGTTTTGGATATTAATTTTTTATTAGATATATGATTGGCAAATATCTTCTCCCATACAGTGGGCTCCTTTTGCATTTTGTTGACGGTTTCTTTTTGCTGTGTAGAAGTTTTTTTTTGTTTGTTTGTTTTTTTAATGCAGTCCCACTTGTTCATTTTCTCCTTTGTTACCTTTGCCCTACGAAATGCATTGGCAAACATATTTCTACGAAAGGTGTCTGATGCGGAAGTGTCTATTTAGGTCTCTTGCCCATTTTTCTTTTTTTAATTGGATTGTTTTTCTTCCTTTTGTTAAGTAGTATGAGTTCCCGATATGTTTTGGATATTAATTTTTTACTGTTTGTCTTCCTTTTGTTAAGTTGTATGAGGTCCTTATGTATTTTGGTATTAATCCTTTATCAGATGTATGATTGGCAAATATCTTCTCCCATACAGTGGGCTCCTTTTGCATTTTGTTGACGGTTTCTTTTTGCTGTGTAGAAGTTTTTTTTTGTTTGTTTGTTTTTTTAATGCAGTCCCACTTGTTCATTTTCTCCTTTGTTACCTTTGCCCTACGAAATGCATTGGCAAACATATTTCTACGAAAGGTGTCTGTGATTTTGTTGTATATGGTTTCTTCTAGGATTTTTATGGCTTCACACCTTATATTTAAGTACTTTATCCATTTGGAGTTTATTCTTGTATATGGTGTAAGTTGGTGGTCTTGTTCCTTTTTTTTTTTTTTGCATGTAGCTGTCCAATTTTCCCAACACCATTTATTGAAGAGACTCTCTTGACTCCTTTACGCTCTTGCCTCCTTTGTCAAATATTAACTGAGTGTAATTGCTTGGGTCTCTATTCTGTTTCATTGTCTATATGTCTATTCTTATGCCAATACCAGGCTGTTTTGATTATAATGGGTTTTTAATATAACTTGATATCTGATATGGTGATCCCTCTAACTTTGATTTTCTTTCCAAAGATTATTGTAGCTATTTGGGGGTCTTCTTGGTTTCATATAAATTTTTGAAGTATTTTTTCTGGATCTGTTTAATATGCTCTTGGTCTTTTAATAGGGATTGCATTGAATCTATAGATTGTTTGGGGTACTATAGACATTTTAATGATGTTAATTCTACCAATTAGAGAGGGAGAGAGAGAAACATCAATGAGAGAGCACAACATTGACTGGCTACCTCCTGTATGCCCCCTACTGGGAATCTAACTGACAACTTCCTGGTACACAGGAAGATGCTGAACCAACTGAGCCACACCAGCCAAAGCTGAAACTTAGTATATAATTTTATGAACCGATGTCACTCCAATAAATTTTTAAAAGGCCCACTCCACTTAATGTTTTTGTTATAGTTACCTGATATCCACCATGATTGCTAAACATCTTTAATTTTCAATACTCAAATTAATCAGTGCTCAGCTTTTAGCAGCAGGATGTGGCACAGTTGATTCTTTTAGCCCCACTTCAAGCATATTCTTCTTTTTGATTTCATGACACCAAAAACTCAGTTTCCCTCCTACCTTACTGACCACTCATTCTTGATCTTTCTTGATGTCCCTTTGTTTCCTCTAATCTCTTCAATTCAATGTGTCCCAGAGC
Source organism: Myotis davidii (assembly GCF_000327345.1). NCBI lineage: Eukaryota > Metazoa > Chordata > Mammalia > Chiroptera > Vespertilionidae > Myotis > Myotis davidii. The sequence goes on from NW_006295732.1 coordinate 34,672, forward strand.
TGTGACTTTGAACTCCCTCCTTTCAACAGCGATAATATTTCCCAATCTTTGTTACTCTCCTGGTCTTATTATCTGCTAAAATTTCCAGCTCAATTTATGAACTCTCTTATGAACCCCAGACTCAAAAGTATATTAAAGTGCTTGCTTGACATCTCTACTTGGATATCACATAGATGTTTCAATCTTTGCAAGTCTAAAATTGAATTTCTGCTCTCTCCTTCCCTCCCCCTCATAAACCTGCTCTTCTCACAGCCTTTCCCTTCTCAATCAATGGCAACTGCACCAAATTAGCCTTTGGTTTAAAATCACAACTAGACCGAAAAGTCACAGAATGATTCTTGACCTCCCTTATTTCCTACATCAAATTTTTCAGAGAATTCTGTGGTCTCTACTTTCAAAGTAAATACAGGATATTATATTTCCCAACTCTCCTATTCCAACACCTCAATGGTTGGAGCAAACAACATCTCTAGACTTCCTTACTGTAATAGCTTCCTAACAGATCTCCCTTGACTCCCAAGAATCTCTTTTTGATATAGCAATCAGAAGGGTCAATTTAAAATGCAATCCAGACCATATTATTTCTAAGTTCGAAACTGTGTAGTGATTTCCACCTCACAAAGGCAAAATGTATAAGGATCTATTTGATTTCCCTCAGTTACTGCCTTTATTGCAGCTTCTCATAGTTCCTATCCTCCTCACTCCACTTCAGCCATGCTGGCCTTCTGTCCAGTCCCTGAATGTAGCAGGTCCTTTCTGCCACAAGCCTGTCCATAAATTCTTCCCTCTGCCACAAGTGTTTTTCCTCAAAAATATCTGTGACTTACATTTGAGTCTTTGCACAAACAGCTACTATGTCACTAGTCCTTCTTTGCTCAATGTATGTAAAATTGAAATTCTACCATCCCTGACCCTCTCACTCGCTTGCTCTGTCCTACCTATTTTTCCTTTATAGCCCTTATTACATTCTAACTTATTATTTGCTTTTAAATGATACTTTTTTGTGTATTTTCTATCTTGCCTAGTAGATGGTCGCAGACAAGCAGAAATATTGGACTTGCTAATGTATCCCAAGGATCCATAAACTTACTGATGCATGATGGGCACTTATTTCTTTTTACCTAAATGAAATAATAAGAGCTAATATTTAATGAGTGCTTAATGTTTAATGTTTGTCAGACACTGTACAAGTGCCAAGCAAATCTTGTATATAGTATTGACACTCATCTATAGATATTGAAGGGGGATAGAAGGAGTCAGTTGTTATTTTAAGGATTTCAGATACAGAAGTGCATTTTATCTGAAAACAAACCATACAAAGTGGGCACTACTCTATTTTTCATTTTGTCAAAGGAGAAAACGAAAATACATGCAATTTTGTAAATTGCTCAACTTTAGCTGAACAGCTAAAAATATGTGAAGCTGGTATTCAAATCCAAGCAGTCTGGCCCTGGCATCCATGATTTTAACCACACATATACTATCTCATGCTAGAAAGTAGGAGAACTTAGATTTGAAGACAAGCAATCTGATCCCAGAATCCACATTCTTAATGACCAACATATATTTCACTCACTGCTAGATCATTAGTAATAAATCATGGGCCATTGGCCAACAGAATGTGTTCTTTATAAGTTCTATTAAGTTGTCAACAGGCACTAGAGAGAAAGAGTAGAATGCTATAAAACCATTTAATGTCTTCAATGACTTTGAGATATTGGGACTTAAATAAGTTCTTATTCTTATGAACCCATTAAATCTCTGTCTGCACTGAATGCCACTCTAAGTGATATATACACAATAATTAGTACCTGTAGTAACATAAGCATGTCACTTAATGACATCAAGCTGCATTTGTATTTTCATCCAAATGTGACAAGTTTGAATTAAATGAAGTTTAAATTTCCAGTTTTAAAATGTTAGATCACAGGTGACAAAAATGAATTACATTATACTTTACTATTTTTTTATCATTTCACATAAAATATCTTGTACAAGAATGTATTTTTAAATTAATTGTCATCATGATATCATCATAGTGGACACTATTATTTCTCATAAGTCTGCATATTAAATTTAAAAGTGATATCAACATTCATATGCTAAAAAATATATTCACAAATGACAGTGATGAGAAGGAATGGATTTATAGCAAGAATTGCAATACATATTTTTTTATATTTTTTCCCTCCTTAGAACTGCAATTATGATTTCTTCTTTACAGTTTATCTCATCAAAAAATCATTGCTGCAATTTAAGTAAATCCATAAAAATAAAAAATTTTCTGTTTATAAACTTTGGAGACTCCACAGAATATATTGTCTTTGAATAAACACTTTCAATTCTTAACAGCTTTCTAAGTTTTATGAAAAAGATGTACAAAATTGTCTAATAATGAAGGAAATAAAATTTACCATAGAGAAAAGAGTTTCAGAGAAACATCTGCTAAGAGCTTTGCGTGGAAATTTAAGGAGCTAACATGGTTTTGTTTATTGGGGCTATCTATGCAGGTTTTCTCATAAATAATTTAAATTTAATTTTCTCTCTCATCATAGTTCCAATTTATATTTAAGAGTCCCAAATTCAAGTTTTCTTCCAGACAAGAGTATACTTTAAAAGCAGCTATTGTCATTAGGAAGAAAACATGAGCAATACTATATGTTTTACTTTAATGTTATGTTACCTAAGGGTAGTAGAAATTCAAACATATGCTGACTTCTCACACACAAGAATTATAACATGATTATGAGTATTTGATTATTTTTAAAATATGACTGTTAT
>NW_006295732.1:37473-44486 GCF_000327345.1 Myotis davidii
TATATATATATATATATGCATACATAATTAAAAATTACATTTAATAGGCCCCAGATGATAGGATATTAAAAATGTGTGCAGATGTTCAAACCTCAGAGGGAAGATAAGGGAGGGTGGGGGGTTTTCTCATAAATAATTTAAATTTAATTTTCTCTCTCATCATAGTTCCAATTTATATTTAAGAGTCCCAAATTCAAGTTTTCTTCCAGACAAGAGTATACTTTAAAAGCAGCTATTGTCATTAGGAAGAAAACATGAGCAATACTATATGTTTTACTTTAATGTTATGTTACCTAAGGGTAGTAGAAATTCAAACATATGCTGACTTCTCACACACAAGAATTATAACATGATTATGAGTATTTGATTATTTTTAAAATATGACTGATATTTGTAGTAGAGACAATAATACAATTTGATATTAACATTGAATACTAATCTTTAAGATTCTTGGTCGTTTTTTATTTACTAAAGTATGCAATAGATATATTGGTTGCTACATTTGAAAATGGGCTTTTCTGCCTCCACTGCCACCATGGCACCTGTGAAAAAATGTGCAGCAAAGGAAGGAAAAAGAGAAAGAAGCAGGTTCTGAAGTTCTTGAATAAGACTTGGAAATCAAAAAGAAAATGTACACAAATATCTTATTTATATAATTTTATTCCCATTCTTGAAAGATTACTTCCATTTAAAAAGGTTAAGTGTATAAAAATGATTATATATATATGTGGACTTGTGTCATGCATATAAGCCTAACCAATGGACACAGACAACAGGGGGTGAGGGTGAGGGCAAGACTGGGGGGATGAGGGGACAATGGGGGGATAAAGACACATCTGTAATACCTTAATCAATAAAAATAATTAAATTCAAAATGTGTGCATATATATATACATAATGTTTTTTGTTTTGGAATGGTTTCAAAGAAATCACATTTTATAAAAATTTGTGATTTCATTAAACTTTACCCAAGATTAAATAGTATTAAAATAAGGTAATAGAAAAACCACAGAATTTAGGTTTATATGCTATTCCATACTATATTAAATCATATTTGAATATTTAATTTCCAAATAAGAACATAATGTATACATGCAAAAATTATTGAATAATATAAGGACATGAATAATCCACATGAATTCTAGATATAAGGAAATTGGTGAAAATAATTTAACAGAAACATTTGATTTAGAAATGATCTGTCTTTTATGATATAGGACTAATGCATAAGTTGATTATTCAGTTATATGCAGCATATATATTTGGGTATTTCTATGAGCCAATGCTTTCACATTTAATTGTAAGGTTCAGTTAATTGAATACTTACTGATTTCAATGGGAAGGATAAAATATGATTAAGAGACTATTGTTGCATTTAAAGTCTTTTTCCCTTATGCAGTAGGAGAACTTTGAGGGAAAAAAAATTCTCAAGTTTGGCACTAGGCCCTGTCTCAGTTACATCCTATGTATAAGCAATAAAACCTTCCAACCTCAATTTCTTTAGCAATGAGCCCATGTAATGATCCCCACCTTAAGAGGTGCCCTGAAATTTATTTAATGTAAAATAACATGTCATCACATTGTTTACTGTTAGGCATCTGGAAAGGTAAAAGGTCAGCACTTATTCCAACAATATTAGTGCTATTCAGGCACAAATTATATCTGTAAAATGTTAGTATAATTGTATTTAAATGTGACATTATCTCTTTTTTTGCGTCTTTATTATTTATTTATTTATTTTAATTTAAGTTCTTTATTGTGTAATGTATTACATGTCTCATTTTCCCCCCATTGACCTCTCCCCAACCACCCCCAACCCCCAGAATAAGCCCTCACCTCCCCACCCTCCGTCTGTGTCCATTGGTTATGCTCATATGCATGCATACAAGTCCTTTGATTGATTAAGTATCTCTTAAATTATAGAATCCTTCTTCATACTCCAATTGATAAGCAACTGACTCACTCTCCAGGCTACATAAATTATACTTTTTTGTTTATCAGTCATATGCTTTGTGATTAAAAATATTATTTAGCCTAGCTGGCACGGCTCAGTGATTGAGCATTCGCCTGTGAACCAAGGTCATGGTTCAATTCCTGGTCAGGACACATGCCCAAGTTGTGGGCTTGATGCCCAGTGCAGGAGGCAACCAAGCAATGATTCACTCTCATTATTGATGTTTCTATCTCTCTCTCCTCTTCCTTCTTCTCTGAAATCAATACAAATATATTTTTAAAAATAAATAAAAACATACATTTTTTAAAAGAAGAAAAACAAATTGAGAAAGAAGAAGCAAAAAAATCACTTCTGCAGATGACATGATTCTGCATATTGGAAAACTCTAAAGACTCCACCACAAAACTATTATAAACAATAAACAGAGTAAAGACACAGGATAAAAATCAATGTATAAAAATCAACTTCTAACTTATATAATAACAATGAAACTTCAGAAAATGACATGAAAAAAATAATTCCAATTTCAACAACAACAAAATAAACACATGACAAAACTGGGAATAAACTTAACAAATTATGTGAAGGACCTATACACTGAAAATTATAAGGCATTATTAAAAGAGACTGAAAAACACACAAGGAACTGTAAAGGTATTCCATGTTCATGAATTGGAAGATTCAACATAGCTAAAATGGCCATATTACCCAAAGCATTATACAGATTTAATCTATCCCCATCAAAATCCCAATTTCATTTAAAAAAATAGAATAAAAAATCACCAGATTTTTATGGATCCACGAAAACCCCACATAACTGAAGGAATCCTGAGAAAAAAAGAATGAAGCCAAGTTATCACACTACCTGATTTGAATTATACTACAAATCTATGATAATCAAAACCTCATGGTGTTGGCGGAAAAGCAGGCACACAGACAAATGGTACAGGATTGAGAGCCCAGAAATAAAACCACAGGTATGTGGGTAAATAATTTTTGGCAAAGGAAAACATAATGGAGAAAATGGTGCTGGGATAATTGGAAAGTCACATACAAAGGAATTAAACTAGATTTCAGTTTGTACCCTTGTACCGAATTAATTTAAAGTGGATTGAAGACCTAAATATAAGATCTAAAACAATAAAGAACATAAAAGAAAACATAGGTACTAAACTTATGTACCTTAGTGGTAGAGAACAGTTTATGAATTTGACCCCAAAGGCAAGGGAACTAAAGGCAAAAAATAATGGAACTATATCAAACTGAAAAGCTTCTGCACATCAAAAGAAACTGACAACAACAACAGCAAAAGGTATCCAACTAAATGGGACATGTTAATTGCAAATACAGCTCAGGCAATGAGTTAATATAAAAAATATGTAGAGAATCAACCCCAAAAGCTCAAAAACATTTATTTGTAATGATATATGCACCCCTATGTTCTTTGCAGCATTAATCACAGTGGCCAAGACATGGAGACAACCAAGGTGTCCTTCCATAGATGATTGAATAAAATGTGACTATTAAATTCTAGTCAGCCATAAGAAAAGATGAAATACTGCCATTTGCAACTAGATGGATGAACCTAAACAGTATTATGCTAAATGTAATAAGTCAATTAGAAAAAGCTAAGGGCCATATGATTTTACTCATGTGGGGTATAAAGTAAAATTGAAACTCAGAAACACAACCAGACAACAGTAGGTGGTGACCAGAGGGAAGGGGGAGGGGGAGTAAAGGTGGTCCAATATATAGTGACAGAAAATGATTTGGCTATGGGTGATGAGTGCACAATGCAATATACAGATCATGTATTATAGTAATGTACACTTAAAAACTATATGAACCTATTAATCAGTCACACCAATAAATTTAATTAATAAAAAATTGAAAGATGTAGAATTACTGAGTTGGTACTTAGATTAGAATGGTAAAAATGATATTCAGTACACTCTTTACATTGTTTAGTTTATTCAAAAGTCAGAGAAGGCAACCTCACCTCAAAAAATACTGAAAATTTTATAGTTAAGACATTGTTCTAGGTGCTGTGAGTTATAGAAACGATGAAAATATATTATTCACAATTTGATACCCTGAAAATAATCATTGTAATACTCCTTGTGTTCTATATTTGCATTCAATCTTTAGAAAGAGGAATAAATATAATATGTTTATTATTTTCAGGTAATTTCTAATATATAGTAAGCAACGTAATAAAATAATTTAGTAAACAAGATGTTTCAAATATTCATTTTTAGAGCCAATACAGGTGTTACTATAACACTGACTTCTACTACATTTTTTCTAAGATGGAACTTAAGATAACTATAAAATAACTAAAACTAGAGAAACATATATAATGTTTTAAAATCTGTGCCCACTTTCTTAAAAATAGAGCCTTTCTTATTTTTCAGGAAGCATTTGTCCATTGTGTTGGTCTACACAAATGCAGACACACTTGATGATTCAATCTTTGTAAGCAGGGAGTTCCTGTATCCAAGGAAACCACTCTGGGTTGCCAGAACCCAAAGTAAAGACAGGAGGCCGTGCTGGCTGTGATATAAGCAAGCGGTCTACTACCCTTCTCCTTTAGACCGACTTCTTTGTGCCTGTGATGTTTCCCGCCCCGTCTGGGAACACACCTGTGCCACTAGACATGTTTGCCATCTATCATCTCGCTGTCTGCACCCACAGTCCACCCATGGAGATGATGGTCACCATCAAAAACAAACGCCTCAGATCTGCGCTGACGTTCATGGCTCCACATGCAAGCAAGGCAGCAACAGCAGGAGCAGCAGTTGTGTCTTTTGAATCACAGTGGAAACGTCTATGATCTTCACTTAGCAGCTGCTTTCTTAGAGTCACTAAGCCCAGAGCACTGGCCTGTGTTCAACATGGTGTGAGAGAACTTAAGTTCTGGAATTAGAATGACTGTGGTTTGACCTCTGACTGTGTCATTTGCCACCTGTCAGATCAAAGTGAATTTTTAACCGTGTTGGGACTCCATTATCTTATCCAATAAATGAGGGTAACCACAGTTTTATATAGAAATGTCGAGTGGATTAAATAAGACACAGTATCTAAAGGACATATGGTGCAGAAATGAATTAGGTTGTAATGTTACCTGCTCACATCTTTGTGGTATTCTCATCACTCCTTACTTTTTTCACTTCTGCATATTCAGGGGAAAGGTAGTAACCAAATACATTGGAGAATATTATTTAGGACAAAGGCTAACCTCTTCTTTCATGAAACCATGCAACCTTGGGTTTGAGAGCTGCAGCCTCTGCTCTATCTGTAGGAAAAGAAAGCAAGGTAACTAGGTCTTCAGAACAAATTCCAATTCTGTTCACATAGCCTTTGGGTAAGACTATGTGCTTGACTCTCACTCAGGCTTGGTAGCGGAGAAGGAGATAGATTCTGTCTCTCACGCTCAGTTCCTATTTAGCCTTGATTGCCTTCAGTGGTTGGCAAACTGTGGCTTGCAAGCCACCTGCGGCTCTTTGGTCCCTTGAGTGTGGCTCTTCCACAAAATACCGACTTCTGCGCATGGGCCACGAAGTTTCAATCACACTGTACGTGTGCTCCCGCACGTGGTATTTTGTGGAAGAGCCACACACTCAAGGAGCCGAAGAGCCGCATGTGGCTCGCAAGCCGCAGTTTGCCAACCACTGGCCTAGCTCATGACCTGGGAAACGGTCTGTACTTATTTCTGTGTGAGAGAGGGAACAGAGAGCACGTGACTTTGAAGTGGAGAAGTAAGGTCCCACTTCCTAGTAATCCATGAAGCAAAAAGAAGAAGCATAGGGAGGACTGTTTTAAATGACAATTGTCTGATAAAGTGAGCCCTTTACGCTTCTAATAAACCATGGTCCAACTGATACCAGATTTTGATGCCGTTCACTTTATAGAGACAAGGATAAGAAAGGAAATGATAGAAAGCTCCCTCCCCAGTGCTCTCTATAGAGGGAAAGAAAATTTCTTTTCAAAACAGACCAAGAAAACTTCATAAACAAAGCAGCATATAAACTGCTTATATTCTCCAATCATACATTAGATCGACTGATGGATCTATAGAGAGATAATCATCATCATAATCTCCTCAGTATAATTATTACTTTTTTATTATTTACCTGATTAACTGAGATCCTTGCTCACTTTGATCTTTCATTTCAGGATAATTTTAAAAGAGACCAGAATGTCATTGATCACAGCAGAATAATGACAAAAAATTAGAGTCACTGATGGCCAGAGTCCCTGCCTGCATTTTCGACGAAGCATCCCAAGGTTGACTTCAACATCCTGGCCACCTCCTGTCACTCTCCTCAATTCTGCCCTCACGCAGAGTGAGTCCCCCAAGCCTTGCTCTCACCAAGCACCTATCTTCCTATTCATTACTGCCACTATAGAGTAAATGCACATCTGAAATATAAATAAGGTTTTATTATATAATTAGAGTCCTGACGCACTAATTCATGCATGGGTGGGGTCCGGCTGGCCCACCCCAATTGGGGCTGATTGGGCCAGGCCGGCCAGGGGGAGGGGACACAGAAGATTGGCTGGACCTGCCCCCTATTGGGGGGGACAGATTGGGGATGGGAGGAGCCAGAGGGAGGAGCCATGGTGGTTGGCTGGCAGGGGTGATTGGGAGCAGGGCTGGGAGGGGGGAGGGTCCAAGAATGGTTGATGGGCTCCGCACCCTAGTGAACTCCCAGTAGAGGGGACAATTTGCATATTAGCCTTTTATTATCCTACTAGAGGCCCAGTGCACAAAAATTTGTGCACCCGGGGGAGGGGGGTCCCTCAGCCCTGCCTGTGCCCTCTCACAGTCTGGCACCCTTCAGGAGATAACAACCTGCTAGCTTAGGCCTGCTCCTGGGTGGCAGAGGGCAGGCCCAATCCCTAGGTGCAGCCCCTGGTCGGGCTCAGAGGAGGGCTGATTGGGGAGTTGGGGGGCCGCCCCATCATGCACAGAGTAGGGCAGATCGGGAGGTTGCGATGCCACCCTCAGTCCCGCTCAGGGTAGGGCTGATTGGGGGGTTGGGGCACCGTCCCCTGT